>NC_051321.1:76098578-76249872 GCF_015220235.1 Choloepus didactylus | reverse complement strand
TTCTTCAAAGGGTCCTGTTGGCTGTAGCTCCTCTTCAAAATGTTGCTCATAGCTACACTGAGTTCCCTCTGCCTATCAGCTCATGTATATGGCTCCACTGATCAAGGCCCACCCTGAATGGGTGGTGCCATGCTTCCATGGAAATATCTCATCAGAGTTATCACCTACAGTTGGGTGGGGTGCATTTCTATGCAAATCTAATCAGCACCAAAACGTCTGCCCCACAAGACTGCATCAAAGAACATGACCTTTTCTGGAGGACACAATACATTCAAACCAGCACAGGAAGGGTTAGACTCTCACTCTCTCAAGCCCCAGGGATGCAGCCTCACTCTGTTAATGATGCTCAGACTTTGAAATCTAATGGAGTTTATCCTGCAGGTTTTAGGAACTCTTTTCTGTCCGGCGCTTCTCCGCCCCGCCTCGAGTCCTCGGTCGGCCGGCGATGGGGACCAGAGAGATAAGGGGAGAGAGGGTGCGGACAACGTCTTACCCGGAGCACTTGTGATCACTCAGGACTCGCGGTGGTAAAGCAGATAAACTTTTAATGGGACTAGGCAATCATCATCTTTACAGGTTCCACCCGGGGCGAGACACCTCGGGGGAGAACAACCTCGATGCGGCCGTCAGGTACGGCTCCTTGTGGGCTGTCTCCCCGAGCTTTGCCCGGGAACTTTCTTATAAACCTTGCGTGTATCCAATAGGCTAACGCCACGCACACAAGCATGATTGGTGAATACAGCGGGTGGTTACATACATCAGAAACCGGAAGCAGGATGTGGGCGCCATCTTGGCACCACTCGATGGGCGGGGGGAACTCAAGGGCAGGCTGCAGCTTGTCTACTAGGCCAAATCCGGAAGGTGGCTGCTCACATCTCCCCCTTTTTTGTTTTTTATGCCCCAGTGTCTCCAGTGATGAATGTGCTCCCGTGGACCAAGATGGCCCACAACGTATTTTTTGGTGCTTTGGGGAGTCTGGACTAGGTCCCGGCCATACCAAGGTGGGACCTCTGGCACCGACCAGAATGCTCACTTCATATAGAGACCGGAGAACCCGTGAGCCGGAAACCACGTGGCCCTCCTTGCAGTACTCAGTCTCGCAACTGGGGGACAGGAGGATTAGGAGAAGGTAGCCAGTGCCGAGGGCGTCACTAGGAGCCTCTGTGCAAACGCCAAGGGTCCCGTCTGGCCACAACTAGGACTCTGCGTAAGAGGTCCACCTGAGACAAAAATTAGGGCCACTGGTACCGAATGTTTATATACGAGATTTTTTCATATACTTAGCTGCGAACCTTACCCCCGAATGCCCAGCTTCGAGTGGTTGGGATGGGTGCTGGGCAGAGGGACTATAGTTATCAGGAGGGTTACAGGCAGAGGACATGGCCATCATGGCGGTAACACGTAATTGCTGTTGTCTTTGAAACAAACGCTCCAGCAAACTCTTAACAATGATCAAACCTACTAATAACCCCACAGCAAGAAGAACCCAGTTGGTCAGATTAGGCCAAGAGAACCAGGAGGGAAAAAAGGTCAATATTCCTGGCCCTCTTCCCGGTCTGCTGGGGAGTGGTCGACACCGTCGACATCATTTGACCGCTCATCACGCGAGTTGAGGACTGGATCCAACAGGTCACGTTGGGGGTTTAACGACCCGTCAGGCTGCAGTTCTTTGGTGTTCTCAGGCGACTGCACGGTTCTCACCAATCTCTCCGGTACCCACACTGGTTGGCGTCCTGGTTCCTGGGGAAAGACACAAACAGAGCCTCTGGCCCAGCTGAGCACTGGGTCAGGGCCTTTATACTCGGGCGGGGGGTACGGCAAAGGTTGCCCCTCCCCTGACCGACCCATCGGGGTTTCCGGGTCTGGCAGCAAAGGATAATTACATTTACTGGGCATGGCCACTAGAGGGAGCTCTCGGCAAGGTCCTTTGGTGGGACCGCCCAAGGCGTCAGTTGGGAGCTGGGGTGTCCCTGGGGGTGCAGCGGTAGACATTGGCGGGGCGGAAGGCCGCGTGGGTGAGACAGGAGGCCCCTCTAGGTCAATCAGCGGAGGCGCTTCCGGCCCTTCATCTGCCTCACTTTCAGATTCTGAGTCAGAATTATCAGAACTAGCACTCGACTCCGGCGGCTTGCCCTTATGGGAGCCCTCCGCAGATGAAACAGACTGAGCCTCTTGGAGTGCATGTCGCGCCTGCAACAAGGCGGTAGGCGTAGTTAGGCCTGTGGCTGATTCTAACTCAAGTACTGCACGAACAGTCTCCCATATAAGGACTAGAATCGGGTCCAAACAGACACCCGTTTGGCGCGCTCGGTCTATATCACGACCAAGTTTCATCCAAGAGGGCAGATTAAGGCTGCCAGAACAAGGAAACCAGGGGGCAAAAGTGGCCACATCATCAAAAAATCGCTGGAGAGAGCTTCTCTTAACTGAGATACCCCACTGTTTCAAAAGGGTCTTTAAGGGGGTTAGTAGGGGTGAACTCCCGGACTGCCCCATGCTTGCAGCCGGCACTGTCTTGTAATCACTCGGAGAGCTCTTCCGAGTCCCCGGGGCTACCTGAACGCCCACGGGCCCTAGTCCTCGTATGGAAAGGGGGTGCTTACCTTCTCGCGGTGATCAGTCGCGGAGGTCAAACCACGGATCCCGGGAGCACGTCTCCGTCGGGGCGAGGGGAACGCAAATGAGGTTGCGGGTTCAAAGTGCCCCGTACGGGCCACCACTTGTCCGGCGCTTCTCCGCCCCGCCTCGAGTCCTCGGTCGGCCGGCGATGGGGACCAGAGAGATAAGGGGAGAGAGGGTGCGGACAACGTCTTACCCGGAGCACTTGTGATCACTCAGGACTCGCGGTGGTAAAGCAGATAAACTTTTAATGGGACTAGGCAATCATCATCTTTACAGGTTCCACCCGGGGCGAGACACCTCGGGGGAGAACAACCTCGATGCGGCCGTCAGGTACGGCTCCTTGTGGGCTGTCTCCCCGAGCTTTGCCCGGGAACTTTCTTATAAACCTTGCGTGTATCCAATAGGCTAACGCCACGCACACAAGCATGATTGGTGAATACAGCGGGTGGTTACATACATCAGAAGCCGGAAGCAGGATGTGGGCGCCATCTTGGCACCACTCGATGGGCGGGGGGAACTCAAGGGCAGGCTGCAGCTTGTCTACTAGGCCAAATCCGGAAGGTGGCTGCTCACACTTTTCATCCTGTGAACCCTGTTTTCCTTTCAGGTTTTCCTTATGGCAGTGGAAATGTTTGTCCTATGAATGTCCCTCCTTTATATATTGGAAGCACATAACTTGTTCTAAGTTTACAGGTCCACAGTCAGAGGGGAATTTTGCTTTTGGACAGACCACATCTGTAACTGATTTAATGGTATCTTGTACTTAACTATTGTTATTGAAATGATTTAAGTTTTTGTGATATTGTGATGAGATGAATGTATTTTGTATTTGGAAAGAATTTGTTTTTCTGGGGTCCAGGGTGTGGAATGTGCTGGTTTGAATGTATGATGTACCCCAGAAAAAGCCATATTCTTTGATGCAATCTTGTGGGGCAGACATATTAGTGGGGATTGAGTTGGAATGTTTGGATTAGGTTGTTTGCATGGAAATGTGCCCTACCCAACTGTAGGTGATAACTCTGATGAGATAATTCCATGGAGGCATGGCCCTACCCATTCAGGGTGGGCCTTGATCAGTGGAGTCATATAAATGAGCTGATAAACAGAGGGAACTCAGTGCAGCTGTGAGTGACATTTTGAAGAGGAGCTACAGCCAAGAGGGACACTGAAGAATGCATAGAAGCTGAGAGAGAAGCTGCAGATGAGAGACAGTGTGAAGACAGCTGTTGAAAGCAGACTTTTGCTCCAGAGAAGCTAAGAGAGGACAAATGCCACAAGAGTAACTGAGAGTGACATTTTTGAGGAACTGCAGCCTAGAGAGGAATGTCCTGGGAGAAAGGTATTTTGAAACCAGAACTTTGGAATAGATGTCAGCCACATGTCTTCCCAGCCAACAGAGGTTTTTTGGGTGCCATTGGCCATCTTCCAGTGAAGGTACTGGATTGTTGATGTGTTAACTTGGACACTTTATGGCCTCAGAACTGTAACTGTGTAACCAAATAAACCCACTTTTATAAAAACCAGTCCATTTCTGGTGTTTTGCATTCCAGCAACATTAGCAAACTAGAACAGTATGTATTTGGCATGATCAACAGAGGAAGGTGCTGATAGAAAATTACCATTTGAATTGCTTGTCAAATCCATACTGGGAAGAGTCACCTGGATACCTCAGTGATAGGAGTCCAGCTGAGGAGTTCCTGCCAAAATGCAGCTCTTAAAAATACCCAGAAAGTTCCACCCACATCTGAAAAACCATTCAGATTGGTCCTTTTTAAAATATTTATGACCATTGACCAATCAGAATTGGTGGAAGAGGAAATTCCATTTAACAATTTGAGACCCATCAGAATCCTTTTGTCCTGGATCCTGTGCTCAGTGGATTAGAAATACAAAAACAGTGTATTCTCTGTTCTCAACAAGTACCCTTGTTTCTGCTTTATTATGGATAACCATATTATCAAATTTGTCAAAGGCCTCAGATAGCTTGAACATTACACTTTTTGTCAGATTTTCCTGACAAGTAATTGCAGTCCACCATCCAATGGTTTCTTTCAGGATGATGCACAAAAAAAAAAAATAGAAATTAAATTGGAGTGGAGTTCTCATCTTGGAGTCACAAGTCAAGTGTGACAGGAAGTTTTTCTGAATCCTGGAGTGATGGCAACCCAATTTAAGCCTCTTGTAATTTTTGTAATGTGCTGTGCAAACTGAGAAAACCTGGAAGGAAGGCAGAGAATGAGAAAAGCTCTCTGTCTTTGAGGGAAGTGAATAGCATATCACTAAGATTAACTGCTTTTGGTTCCAGGCACTAATCCCAGAAAACAGAAGAGGATGAAAATCCCACCTGTAAATCCCCACCCTTAACCCTCCCCCTGCTAACCCTCAGACTGAGCCCCCATGTGAAGACCCATCCCGTATCCCATCACACCCAGCCTTACCCACACCACCCTTACACATGTCACATCCTGATGCTGGGCTCTAAAGGCAAAAGGCCCACCTGCAGCTCCTGTGCAGCTTCCCTATAAGGAAGGTGGTCACCATAGAGATAATGATTCTGGTTCTGAAGTAGTCAAAAATCCCATGACCTGGTCCATGTAACTTCTGGGCCTAGGTCTGAGGTGAGGCAAGAGATCATTTTGAGAACATGTTGGCTTGTTGTCCACCCCTCATCCCACCCTGATCCTTCAGGGGTCTTCTGGTACTTTGGGTGCATCTGTGTTGTCGGATGAGGAATGGCAGAGAAAAGAGGGCCCAGACTGGACCTAGAAATCTGCAGCCACCTGGCCTCCAGATAGCATCCAGCACCTCCTTGTTCTACTCTGCCCAGAATTCTCCTCTGGGGTCCACATCAATGCATACTCAGTAGCTAGGGCCCAGCTGGAGTGCTGTGTTGCCTTTTTTTTGGCAGAGGCTTTGTGGGGACAGGGGAGTTGTGCTGCCAGATGCCTGGACCCCAAGGCACCTCTTGGATTTCAACCCTGGGATTCCAAACCAGCAGGACCAGGGTCCCTGATAGCATCCTCTGGTGGTGGACACATGCCCATGCTACCTGAGTGTTACCTCCTCAGCTGCCCAGGCAGCCATCTGGTCTACCCTGCTTTCTTGGCCAGAATATCAAACCACCATTCTGCTGCAGCCACTGTATCCAGACCTGTGTTTTCATTGGCAAAAGTCCACCATATTGGTCCCATGCACAAGACTTTTGCTCTCTTCATGTAGAAGCCATGTAGATGGGACAGTGAGAGTGGTAGGGAAAGAGGTGGGTGGTGAAAGGAAGCTGTGCAGCATGAGGAGGGTGTGGTCAATATAGCTTCAATATTCCTTCAGACAGTTGAAGATATAGGGACAACAATAGACTTTGGTCTCTATATAAATATTTATGTGTGTGTGTGTGTGTGTTTGTGTGTGTCTCTATATATTTTAGGAGCCCATATCCTGCTGGTAAGCCTAAATTACTGACTTGCTTCCACCCATGTGCTGGAAATATGGTCATGTGACTTGTGATATGAGGGTCACTCAGCTCGGCCTCTGCACGACACTCTGGGGATGGCAATCACAATAAAAGCAGCACTTGATTTTGTTGGTTCCATGCTGCTTTTGAATAAATGAGATTCCTTTCAGATGGATCTGTGCCAGTAGTGTTTGATTGTGCCCTAGAGTTTCTGTGCCTGTATGTGTGTGTGTTTATCTGTGTGTGTTTATCTGTGCATGTTTGTATGTATATGTGAGCATGCAAGTGTGTGTCCACTTGATTCAGAAGGCTTGGGTATACACCATCCTCTGCTTGGGGTGACCTGGCAATGATAATGGGGTTGGAATATTGCTAGCCCTTATGCTCCTGTGTGTACACCCTGGAGGAGTGTTTGTTCCTCACACAGCCTGCCTACCTTCCTCCAGCCCTAGGTCATTTGACAGTTTGCAGATTGTTTAGGTTAGAGCAACCGAGATTCATGGTCCTGGTGTGATCTGTCCTAGCATATAAGCCTCAAACACCAATATGCCACTTAACATCATACTGTGCACTATAGAGCCCCTCATGACATAGAACCTTCTGGCCCAGGATCACAGGACTACTGAGGTATAGAATCCCTGACAGAGTGTGTTTTGCAAATGGTTATCAATTTTCACATTTTCCCCTACTCTTTTTTTTTTTTTTTAATCATCATTTTATTGAGATATATTCACATACCACGCAGTCATACAAAACAAATTGTACTTTCGATTGTTTACAGTACCATTACATAGTTGTACATTCATCACCTAAATCAATCCCTGACACCTCCATTAGCACACACACAAAAATAACAAGAATAATAATTAGAGTGAAAAAGAGCAATTGAAGTAAAAAAGAACACTGGGTACCTTTGTCTGTTTGTTTCCTTCCCCTACTTTTCTACACTTCCATCCATAAACTAGACAAAGTGGAGTTTGATCCTTATGGCATTCCCAATCCCATTGTCACCCCTCATAAGCTACATTTTTATACAACTGTCTTCGAGATTCATGGGTTCTGGGTTGTAGTTTAATAGTTTCAGGTATCCACCACCAGCTACCCCAATTCTTTAGAACCTAAAAAAGGTTGTCTAAAGTGTGCTTAAGAGTGCCCACCAGAGTGATATCTCGGCTCGTTTTGGAATCTCTCTGCCACTGAAGCTTATTTCATTTCCTTTCACATCCCCCTTTTGGTCAAGAAGATGTTCTCCATCCCACGATGCCGGGTCTACATTCCTCCCCGGGAGTCATATTCCACGTTGCCAGGGAGATTCACTTCCCTGGGTGTCTGATCCCACGTAGGGGGGAGGGCAGTGATTTCACCTTTCAAGTTGGCTTAGCCAGAGAGAGAGGGCCACATCTGAGCAACAAAGAGGAATTCAGGAGGAGACTCTTAGGCACAAATACAGGGAGGCCTAGCCTCTCCTTTGCAGCAACCGTCTTCCCAAGGGTAAAACCTATGGTAGAGGGCTCAACCCATCAAACCACCAGTCCCCTATGTCTGTGGTCATGTTAGCAACCATGGAGGTGGGGTAGGCGAATACCCCTGCATTCTCCACAGGCTCTTCAAGGGGGCACTACATCTTTTTTTTTTTTTTTTTTTCACTAGTAAGTGTCATTTATTTTCATTTAGGCTCTTAGGTTCTTACATGGTGGATGCTTATTAACTTGAAATAATAAATACACTTGAGGATGAAGTATATTGTGAAGCATTTTTTCTTGGTGTTCCTGATATGAAAACATTTATAAGAGCATGTGACCCCTGGATTTGATTTTCCCTACTGCTGCTCATGAGTGACCTTGAACAATTATCTTTTAGCTTGCTGTGACAGTGTGTTAGTTGAAGTCCAGAAGCAGCTAGAAGCTTCTTAGCCTTGGAGCTCTTTAAGATCACTAGATTGAGGCTGATAACGTTAAGCAACTAAATCTGAATTGCGCCTCCATTTAGGATTTTAGGATATTAAAAAAAGCGTATTCCTACATATTTGACTGGCTTTGAGTTATTTTTTTAGGATGGAAGGTCAGTACCAAAAATGCTATATTCTCTTTATTAATATTGAACACAGGCAAATTCATGCCAAGTTAATAGAATATGAAAATAAGAGACATTTTTTAAGAGCCAGTAATGTTTAAAAGGTGAATAAAGAATCCTTGCAAGCATTTGATTGTCAGGCATTTGATGGACAAATCACTCATTAAAATTTTGGTATCTCAAACAGGGCTCTGGTACTGTATATTTATTTTCCTTTGGTTTTTTATCTGAAAAATGGTTACACAAATTGCAAAGATTACAAATCTTCTGAAGTCTTCCAAGAAAGTTGTTACATAATTATAGATTATTATCTTGCTATCCATCCTCCCTACAGATTTCTATTTTGATAATATAATTGGTGAAAATTGATAGAAAGATGGCCATTTTCAAATTCGATTTTGAGGTATATATATTCCGATGCTTAGTAAGTCTATTCGTGTTGAATGGAAGCAGATACTAGAAGCAGGAAGTATAGCATGGGAGGGAGCCAACACCCTAAGAGTATTAACATTATGGAAAATTACAATTCGTTTCTTAATGATTGTATTATACTAGAACCACATATACAGTTTCTTTTTATTTTTTATTTTATTTTATTTTATTTTTATTTTTTTTTTTATCATCATTTTATTGAGATATATTCACATACCACGCAGTCATACAAAACAAATTGTACTTTCGATTGTTTACAGCACCATTACATAGTTGTACATTCATCACCTAAATCAATCCCTGACACCTTCATTAGGACACACACAAAAATAACAAGAATAATAATTAGAGTGAAAAAGAGCAATTGAAGTAAAAAAGAACACTAGGTACCTTTGTCTGTTTGTTTGCTTCCCCTACTTTTCTACACATCGATCCATAAACTAGACAAAGTGGAGTTTGGTCCTTATGGCATTCCCAATCCCACTGTCACCCCTCATAAGCTACATTTTTATACAACTGTCTTCGAGATTCATGGGTTCTGGGTTGTAGTTTAATAGTTTCAGGTATCCACCACCAGCTACCCCAATTCTTTAGAACCTAAAAAAGGTTGTCTAAAGTGTGCTTAAGAGTGCCCACCAGAGTGATATCTCGGCTCGTTTTGGAATCTCTCTGCCACTGAAGCTTATTTCATTTCCTTTCACATCCCCCTTTTGGTCAAGAAGATGTTCTCCATCCCACGATGCCGGGTCTACATTCCTCCCCGGGAGTCATATTCCACGTTGCCAGGGAGATTCACTTCCCTGGGTGTCTGATCCCACGTAGGGGGGAGGGCAGTGATTTCACCTTTCAAGTTGGCTTAGCCAGAGAGAGAGGGCCACATCTGAGCAACAAAGAGGAATTCAGGAGGAGACTCTTAGGCACAAATACAGGGAGGCCTAGCCTCTCCTTTGCAGCAACCGTCTTCCCAAGGGTAAAACCTATGGTAGAGGGCTCAACCCATCAAACCACCAGTCCCCTATGTCTGTGGTCATGTTAGCAACCATGGAGGTGGGGTAGGCGAATACCCCTGCATTCTCCACAGGCTCTTCAAGGGGGCACTACATCTTTTTTTTTTTTTCCTTGTTTGTCTTTTTTCTTTTTCTTTTTTTTTTTTTAACTTTCCCTTCTTTTTTAAATCAACTGTATGAAGAAAAAAGTTAAAAAGAAAACAAACATACAATAAAAGAACATTTCAAAGAGACCATAACTAGGGAGTAAGAAAAAGACAACTAACCTAAGATAACTGCTTAACTTCCAACATGTTCCTACTTTACCCCAAGAAAGTTACATAATATAGCAACATTTCAGTGAACTTGTTCCTACTACATCCATCAGAAATTAACAGACCATAGTCATTTCTGGGCATCCCCAGAACGTTAAATAGCTTATCTGTTCTTCTTGGATTATTGTTCCCCCTTCCTTAATTGCTCTCTACTGCTAGTTCCCCTACATTCTACATTATAAACCATTTGTTTTACATTTTTCAAAGTTCACATTAGTGGTAGCATATAATATTTCTCTTTTTGTGCCTGGCTTATTTCGCTCAGCATTATGTCTTCAAGGTTCATCCATGTTGTCATATGTTTCACGAGATCGTTCCTTCTTACTGCCGCGTAGTATTCCATCTTGTGTATATACCACATTTTATTTATCCACTCATCTGTTGAAGGACATTTGGGTTGTTTCCATCTCTTGGCAATTGTGAATAATGCTGCTATGAACATTGGCGTGCAGAGATCTGTTCGTGTCACTGCTTTCCGATCTTCCGGGTATATACCGAGAAGTGCAATCGCTGGATCGAATGGTAGCTCTATATCTAGTTTTCTAAGGAACCGCCAGACTGACTTCCAGAGTGGCTGAACCATTATACAGTCCCACCAACAATGAATAAGAGTTCCAATTTCTCCACATCCCCTCCAGCATTTGTAGTTTCCTGTTTGTTTAATGGCAGCCATTCTAACCGGTGTTAGATGGTATCTCATTGTGGTCTTAATTTGCATCTCTCTAATAGCTAGTGAAGCTGAACATTTTTTCATGTGTTTCTTGGCCATTTGTATTTCCTCTTCAGAGAACTGTCTTTTCATATCTTTTGCCCATTTTATAGTTGGGCTGTCTGTACTATTGTCATTGAGTTGTAGGATTTCTTTGTATATGCAAGATATCAGTCTTTTGTCAGATACATGGTTTCCAAAAATTTTTTCCCATTGAGTTGGCTGCCTCTTTACCTTTTTGAGAAATTCCTTTGAGGTGCAGAAACTTCTAAGCTTGAGGAGTTCCCATTTATCTATTTTCTCTTTTGTTGCTTGTGCTTTGGGTGTAAAGTCTAGGAAGTGGCCTCCTAATACAAGGTCTTGAAGATGTTTTCCTACATTATCTTCTAGGAGTTTTATGGTACTTTCTTTTATATTGAGATCTTTGGTCCATTTTGAGTTAATTTTTGTGTAGGGGGTGAGGTAGGGGTCCTCTTTCATTCTTTTGGATATGGATATCCAACTCTCCCAGCCCCATTTGTTGAAAAGACCATTATGACTCAGTTCGGTGACTTTGGGGGCCTTATCAAAGATCAGTCGGCCATAGATCTGAGGGTCTATCTCTGAATTCTCAATTCGATTCCATTGATCTATATGTCTATCTTTGTGCCAGTACCATGCTGTTTTGGCAACTGTGGCTTTATAATAAGCTTCAAAGTCAGGGAGTGTAAGTCCTCCCACTTCGTTTTTCTTTTTTAGAGTGTCTTTAGCAATTCAAGGCATCTTCCCTTTCCAAATAAATTTGATAACTAGCTTTTCCAAGTCTGCAAAGTAGGTTGTTGGAATTTTGATTGGGATTGCATTGAATCTGTAGATGAGTTTGGGTAGAATTGACATCTTAATGACATTTAGCCTTCCTATCCATGAACATGGAATATTTTTCCATCTTTTAAGGTCCCCTTCTATTTCTTTTAGTAGAGTTATGTAGTTTTCTTTGTATAGGTCTTTTACATCTTTGGTTAAGTTTATTCCTAGGTACTTGATTTTTTTAGTTGCTATTGAAAATGGTATCTTTTTCTTGAGTGTCTCTTCAGTTTGTTCATTTCTAGCATATAGAAACATTACTGACTTATGTGCATTAATCTTGTATCCCGCTATTTTGCTAAATTTGTTTATTAGCTCTAGTAGGTGTATCATTGATTTCTCAGGGTTTTCTAGATATAAGATCATATCATCTGCAAACAATGACAGTTTTACTTCTTCTTTTCCAATTTGGATGCCTTTTATTTCTTTGTCTTGCCGGATTGCCCTGGCTAGCACTTCCAGCACAATGTTGAATAACAGTGGTGACAGCGGGCATCCTTGTCTTGTTCCTGATCTTAGAGGGAAGGCTTTCAGTCTCTCACCATTGAGTACTATGCTGGCTGTGGGTTTTTCATATATGCTCTTTATCATGTTGAGGAAGTTTCCTTCAATTCCTACGTTTTGAAGTGTTTTTATCAAAAAGGGATGTTGGATTTTGTCAAATGCTTTTTCAGCATCTATTGAGATGATCAATTGATTTTTCCCTTTCGAGTTTTTAATGTGTTGTAATACATTGATTGTTTTTCTTATGTTGAACCATCCTTGCATGCCTGGAATGAAACCCACTTGGTCATGGTGTATGATCTTTTTAATGTGTCTTTGGATTCGATTTGCAAGTATTTTGTTGAGGATTTTTGCATCTATATTCATTAGGGAGATTGGCCGGTAGTTTTCCTTTTTTGTAGCATCTTTGCCTGGTTTTGGTATTAGATTGATGTTAGCTTCATAAAATGAGTTAGGTAGTGTTCCATTTTTTTCAATGTTTTGAAAGAGTTTGAGTAAGATTGGTGTCAGTTCTTTCTGGAAAGTTTGGTAGAATTCCCCTGTGAAGCCATCTGGCCCTGGGCATTTATTTGTGGGAAGATTTTTGATGACTGATTGGATCTCTTTGCTTGTCATGGGTTGGTTGAGGTCTTCTATTTCTTCTCTGGTCAGTCTAGGTTGTTCATATGTTTCCAGGAAATTGTCCATTTCTTCTACATTATCCAGTTTGTTGCCATACAGTTGTTCATAATATCCTCATAATTTTTTTAATTTCTTCAGGATCTGTAGTTATGTCACCTTTTTCATTCATTATTTTGTTTATATGGGTCTTCTCTCTTTTTGATTTTGTCAGTCTAGCTAGGGGCTTGTCAATCTTGTTGATCTTCTCAAAGAACAAACTTTTGGTGATATTTATCCTCTCTATTGTTTTTTTGTTCTCTATGTCATTTATTTCTGCTTTAATCCTTGTTATTTCTTTTCTTCTACTTGGTTTAGGATTGGTTTGCTGTTCATTTTCTAGCTTCTTCCGTTGATCCATTAGTTCTTTGATTTTGGCTCTTTCTTCCTTTTTAATATATGCGTTATTGCTATAAATTTCCCCCTTAGCACTGCTTTTGCTGCATCCCATAGGTTTTGGTATGTTGTGTTCTCATTTTCATTCGTCTCTATATATTTAGCAATTTCTCTTGCTATTTCTTCTTTAACCCACTGATTGTTTAGGAGTGTGTTGTTTAACCTCCAGGTATTTGTGAATTTTCTAAGTCTCTGATGGTTATTGACTTCTAATTGTATTCCATTGTGGTCAGAGAATGTGCTTTGAATAATTTCAATCTTTTTAAATTTATTGAGGCTTGTTTTATGTCCCAGCATATGATCTATTCTGGAGAAAGTTCCGTGAGCACTAGAAAAGTATGTGTATCCTGGTGATTTGGGATGTAATGTCCTGTATATGTCTGTTAAATCTAATTCATTTATCAGATTGTTTAGGTTTTCAATTTCCTTATTGGTCTTCTGTCTGGTTGATCTATCTGTAGGAGAGAGTGATGTGTTGAAATCTCCCACAATTATTGTGGAAACATCAATTGCTTCCTTTAGTTTTGCCAATGTTTCTCTCATGTATTTTGTGGCACCTTGGTTGGGTGCATAGACATTTACGATTGTTATTTCTTCTTGCTGAATTGCCCCTTTTATTAGTATGTAGTGGCCTTCTTTGTCTCTCAAAACATCCCTGCATTTGAAGTCTATTTTATCTGAGATTAATATTGCTACACCTGCTTTCTTTTGGCTGTAGCTTGCATGAAATATTTTTTTCCATCCTTTCACTTTCAGTTTCTTTGTGTCCCTGTGTCTAAGATGAGTCTCTTGTATGCAACATATTGATGGTTCATTTTTTTTGATCCATTCTGCGAATCTATATCTTTTAATTGGGGAGTTTAATCCATTTACATTCAACGTTATAACCGTGAAGGCATTTCTTGAATCAGCCATCTTATCCTTTGGTTATGTTTGTCATATTTTTCCCCTCTGTCTATTAATATCCTTTATTGTACCCATACCGAATCTCTTTAGTACTGAACCTTTCTCCAAGTCTCTCTGTCCTGTCTTTGTTTCTCTGTCTGTAGGGCTCCCTTGAGTATCTCCAGTAGGGCAGGTCTCTTGTTAGCAAATTCTCTCAGCATTTGTTTGTCTGTGAAAAATTTAAGCTCTCCCTCAAATTTGAAGGAGAGCTTTGCTGGATAAAGTATTCTTGGCTGGAAATTTTTCTCACTCAGAATTTTAAATATATCGTGCCACTGCCTTCTTGCCTCCATGGTGGCTGCTGAGTAGTCACTACTTAGTCTTATGCTGTTTCCTTTGTATGTGGTGAATTGCTTTTCTCTAGCTGCTTTCAGAACTTGCTCCTTCTCTTCTGTGTTTGACAGTGTGATCAGTATATGTCTCGGAGTGGGTTTATTTGGATTTATTCTATTTGGAGTTCGCTGAGCATTTATGATTTGTGTATTTATGTTGTTTAGAAGATTTGGGAAGTTTTCCCCAACAATTTCTTTGAATACTCTTCCTAGACCTTTACCCTTTTCTTCCCCTTCTGGGACACCAATGAGTCTTATATTTGGACGTTTCATATTATCTATCATATCCCTGAGGTCTATTTAGAGTTTTTCAATTTTTTCCCCATTCTTTCTTTTATGCTTTCATTTTCCATTCTGTCATCTTCGAGGTCACTGATTCATTGTTCAACTTCCTCTAGTCTTGTACTATGAGTGTCCAGAATCTTTTTAATTTGGTCAACAGTTTCTTTAATTTCCATAAGATCATCCATTTTTTTATTTAGTCTTGCAATGTCTTCTTTATGCTCTTCTAGGGTCTTCTTGGTTTCCTTCATATCCCGTACTATGGTCTCATTGTTCATCTTTAGTTCTTTGAGTAGCTGCTCTAGGTGCTGTGTCTCTTCTGGTATTTTGATTTGGGTGCTTGGGCTTGGGTTATTCATATCGTCTGGTTTTTTAATATGCTTTATAATTTTCTGTTGTTTTTGGCCTCGTGGCATTTGCTGAACTTCATAGGGTTCTTTTAGGGTTTGTAGACCTATTGAAGTCCTTATCTCTAATTTATCAGATCTACAGCTTCGTGGAGTACACTTTCTCTAACTAACCAGCAGGTGGCGTCCACGAGCCACCTGTTCTCCACAAGCCAGTTCTCCCCTGCTTAGCCTTTTTGGTGAGTGGGGGAGTGAGTCTTGTGGGGCCCAATTGGTGTACCAAGCTTGCGTGTGTAGTTGGTGTTGCCTGCCCTGTATGTGGGGCGTGTTTCTGGGCAGTCGGGGAGGGGGGGGTGGCCCTAACAATCAAATCTCCTTGATGATCCTAGAGTTTTAACGCTGCTGCAATAGTCTAATCCTTCAGTTCAGTCCTGCCACAGTTTGTCTCTGCCACTGACCCACAAGTCTTTGGTATTGGCGTATGGCTCCTGAGACTTGCAAGTGGGCCCCTCTTCCAGGCTGTGCACCCCGGGTCCTCTGTTGAAGGATGACTGTGCTATGTCACAGGTGAGTGCCGTCCCCCCAGGGCAGTTTTGGGCTGCTGGGCTGTGTAGGGAGGCTCCCAGTCTGCTCAAATGATGGCTGAATGGGGCTTTGTTAATTCACACTGCTCCACCTTCCCAGCTGTGGGACATTCAGCTGAGGTTGCAGGGAAGGCTAATGTCCATGCCCAGTTTTGTGGTGTGTGCCTGTTATTTGAAGCACTTCCGTCACACTGGGTTGTCTGGGGCAGCTCTGGGCTATGGGGCTGGCGATGGGCAGGAGTGTTTCCTGTCCACCAGGATGGTGGCTGTGAGTGGACACCCCCCTTTTCTTGGGAAGTTGTGTTGTTTAGTGAATTTTCTCAGCCACTGTATTATTGCCTTTTGTCTCAGAGCTCTCTTAGTTCTGCTCTTGACTTGACGTGCCCAAATTGCAATTCTTTGAAGCTTTCTGTATTGGGCTTCTTAGAGTAATTGTTTTAGAAAAAGAAAAAAGGATTTAAAAAACAAAAACAAAACAAACAAACAAACAAACAAAAAAAAAACGGCCCTCCTCAGAGATCTAATGGGTTATTGAAATGCTAATAGACAAAGCAACCAGGGCCATTAAGGAAAGGTCCACAGGGCAGAGAGATCAGCTTTGCTTCGGGATTTGCATATGCGCCTCAAGGCCTGAGCTCCGCCCTTCCCCTTTCTGTGTTCACCAGAACTCCAAAAATCCTCTGCTTTTATTTTGGAGTTTTTCGTGTTGTTTTTTTCTATGCCTGTCTCCTCTCTGCTGGGCTGGCTGCTCTCAGAGTCTCTGGTGTCTGGTCTCAGTCTATCTATGGTTGGAGTTTGAATCAGTAGAATGAGTTTCCGATAAGAGCAGCCACTGCAGTTCTCCCTTCTCCTTCCCGGAGCTGACAGCCCCTCCTCCCCCGGGACTGAGCCTGGCAGGGAGGGGCGCGGGTCCCCTGGCCGCAAAAACTTACAGATTTCGCTGATCTCAGCAGTTCCACGTTTTCATGAGTGTTGTATGAAGTATGCCCAAAGACAGATTGCTCTGTGGTGTCCAGTCCACGCAGTTCCTGGCTTTTTACCTACTTTCCTGGAGGAGTAACTAAAACTTACAGCTCTCCAGTCTGCCATCTTGCCCCGCCTCCTCCCCTACTCTTTTTGAACTTGTTTCCAAACGTGTAATTTCAGGAGTTGGTTTGAAATCTCTCTATTTTGATAGACTGTCAGTTGCAATGCTGGGTGTTTCCATCCTACTCCTGGGTCTGGCTCTGAGTTCACTGTATATACAGCAACATCATAGGGGGTGTAACCACTGTGAGTTGCAGGAAATGCTTGGTCACTGGTATAAAATTTAACTGATTTTATCTTCTGGAAGGACTTTTTTAAGCAAATAATTCTCTGGTTTTAACACAAGGGAATTTGTTCTCATTGAAGACCTCAACCGGGAGGGTGGTTTGGGATCATATGATGAATATGCACTTATGAGGGGCTTCTTTGGGTAAATAATATTCAGGAGAGAAACTCCAAAGCAAAAGAGGTTATTCATACAAGATTTCACATTCATAGCCACCACACAAATTTTTGAATATAATCTTGCCACCTTGTCTTCTGATGAGCCCACACCCCCACCAGGAGGGTTTCCATATGCCAGTTGTGGACCTTAGACAAAGCCATCATGGCAAAAGAAGAGAAAAATTTGCACTGCCAAGCATCACCAGAAGCAGAATGTTCAATACCTTCTTTGCTAGGAAACTGCCTGAGCACCACAGCCAAGGAGTGCACCAATGTGATTGTGTCAGACACTGGGATGCCCACAAGTCATAATTTGTAGCTACACTCTGCATATTTTTAGGATAATGAAGGCCCATAGTGAAGAGTGGTTTCTGTTGAATGGGTTCTATTTGGGGAAAGTATCAGGACTGCAGGGTACTCACCTGGGTACAGAGCCTGGCAAGGCTCTTGCCAGTGGGATTGTTCCATCCTTGAGCAGGATCCAGGCAATTGTTGGCACTGCTTTACACACCTTGCTATCTGGTTCTGAAACCAAACTTAAGTGGCAAAAGAACATGCAAACAAGAGCCAGGAACTTTTCCCAGCTTATTGCAAAGAACAATTCCAAAAATGTAAAACAATTCAAGTATTCCACCCAGGCTTGGGGAACTGTCCTTAAAACAAATGCTCTTATATTTGCCATGGCATCACCATTGCCAACTATTAGTATCTAATTCAGGACAGCACGTTACCTAACCTCAACACATTAGCATTTCACTATTGAAATGAGAATAAATGTGTGTCTCATTTCTTCCCGGAGGTAAGTCCAAAGAATACAACAGAGTCTTACTCAAAGGATCCACCTGGTTCCAGGCTAAACTGGTCTCAAGGCAAGGCAGGAAGACTCCTAAGCCCTCATGGGGGAATGTCCTCCATAAGTTCCCCAATAGATGGCCAAAATAAATGCAAACCAGAGGAACCCAGAGAAGGAAGAGGAATGGGTGGGAATAAAAGTGGAAAGTTTAATTGAATAAAACCCAGAAACCTGGTTCCTTGTGGATAAATTATAGATCTCTGTAAACTTGCCAATGACACATGAATTCTTTTCAAGTAGTTCATCCTCCATCCAAAGGACTGACCTGAAACTTTCCCTGGAGTAGCTGTTTGTGGGACTTGCATCTGCCCTGAGAGCTATTACATTCAAGCACACAATTTTACAGGCCTCATCAATCCTGGGATGCAGCACATCCCCAGAAAAGAGTCCCATCAACAAGGGCTGCCCACACTCATGACTGCAATCTAAATTTTCCTAATCTCTGGGAAATAAGCCAGGCATTTGGCACGATCAGTGAAGGAAGGTGCTGGCAGAAAATTACCATTTGAAGTGCTGGTCAAATCCAAATTGGAGAGTCACCTGGATTCCATGGTGACAGGAGTCAAACTGAGATGTTCCCCCTGAAGCACAGGTATTAAGAAGACCCAGAAAGTCCCAACCACTTCTGAAAATCCATTGTCCTTGGCCCTTGGTTAAATATTTTGTGACCATCAGCCAATCAGAATCAGAGGAAGAGGAGATTCCATTCCTTTTGTACTGGATCCTGTGCTCTGTGGCTTATAATTAGAAAAACACTACAATCTCTGCTCTCATCAATTGCTCTTGCTTCTGCTTTATTATGGATGACCATATTATTGAACATGTGGAGAGCTTCAGGTAGCCTTGAATGCTCTCCATTTCATCAGTTTTTCCTGACACCTAATTTGCAACCCACCAGCAGATGGCTTCTTTCAGAATGATGCAAAAAAAATAAAAAAATTAAAATTGAGGAGAGAATTGGTCCCAGAGGTGCAAGCGAAGCATGATGATAAACTTTTCTGAATCCTAGAGAAATGGTAACCTGATGATTATGCCTCTAGAAATTTCTGTAATTTGCTGTGAACTGAGAAAACCTGCAAAGAAGGCAGAAAGTGGGACAAGCTCTCTTTGTCCTTGAAGGAAATGAAGAGAATATCACTAAGAGGACTGGCCATTGTGTAGGACCAGGCATTAATCCTGAAGAAATATAAAAGGAAGAAAATCTACCATGGGAATCCCACCCCTTCCCCACCAACCACACTCACTCAGGCTGGTCCCTCACACCAAGTCCCATCACCCCTCCTACACCACGCAGCCCACCCAGGCCCCCATCCCCACACATGTCACATCCTGATATTGGGCTCCATTGGGAAAGTGCCCACCTGCAGCTCCCTGCAGTTTCTTTACTTGGAAGATGGTCAGCAGGGGACACCAGAGAGATGATGATTTGGATGATCCACATCAGGACACATTCAGAATGACCAATGACCTCATTGATGTCATTGTGGGCCTTGGTCCGAAGTGAGGTGAGAGGTTGTTGGAAGAACATGTCAGCTTGTTGCCCACCCCTCATCCCACCTCCATCTGCAGGGGGCTTCTGGTTTTTTGCCTGCAGCTGTGTTGTCAGAGGAATGGCAGAGGAGGTCCAGGTTGGACCTAGAAACCTGGCAGACACTGGCCTCCAGAGAGCCTCCAGCACGTTCTTGCACTACCCTACTAGCAGTTCCCTTCTGAGAACCACTGCAGCAACCTTGCTCTCAGGAGCCAGGAACTAGCCAGAGCACTCAGCTGACTTTTTGGCAGAGGCCTTGCAGGGACTGAGGTGTTGCACTGCCAAATGCCTGTGTCCTGAGTCTCCTCTGGGATTCCAAACCTGGGACACTCAACCAGCACTACTGTGGTCCTTAATAGCTTCCTCTGCTGTCAGACTGATACCCACACAACCTGAGTGCTTCGAACAGACAGCCATCTGGTCTACTTGAGTTTCTTGGCCAGACCTCCAATCTTCCATTCTCCTGCAGCCCCCATGTGGGAACCTGTGTTTTCAGTGTCAAAATCCCACCATGTTCCTTTGTGTACAAGACCCTTCCTCTCTCCATACAGATTCCATGTAGAATGATGGTGATAGAGAGGTACAGATAGAGGTGTGTGGTGAAAGGAATCTGTGCTGTATGATGAGAGAAGGATCAATATAGTTTCAATATCCCTTCTAACACAGGGGAAGCTATATGGACATTGATAGACATCAGTCTCTATATAAATGTATATATGTATGTGTGCGTGGGTATATGTATATGCATGTATATGTGTGTGTGTGAATATATATATTCCACGGAGCCAGTCTCCTGTTGGGACACCTAAATTAGAAAACTGCATCCACCTGGGTGCTGGAGGTATGGCCACGTGATTTCTGATCCCTGGGATTCTCAGCTGCAGCTTCTATGTGACTGTCTCTGGAAGGCAATCACTATGAAAACAGTATTGATTCTGTTGTATCAATGCTGCTTTCGAATAAGTAAGGAACCACTCAGATGCATGTGTGAAAGAAGTGTGTGGGCTAACTGGCAATAATAATTGGGTTGGAATATTCCTGGTCCTTGTGCTTCAGGGCATACACCCAGGAAAATGCTTGTGCAATATGCACCCCTGCATAGCCAGAAGGGGGTGATCTGTATTCTTGTTTGTTGTTTTGCATCCATGGTGTAATTATCAAGTAGACCTGTGTATTGAAGTCTTTCTCACATGTAGCCATGGATAGCAGACAAAGAAAATCATCAACATAATTGTGCAGATGAAGGAATAGGAGGCAAATGGGTGGAATTACACAACATAGACATGTTTACTTTTTCATGGCATGATTGCTGTGCAAATGCAAAGTCACAAGTGGGGTGGTCTTCCTTGAGTACTGGTAGAAGCTCTCACACAAAGGGGAGGGAGGCGATTCAAGTACAGGATGATTATCCAAATGCTTTGAATAGTACACATAGTTTATTCATGATGACAATGAACATTTGTGCCTAGATATATGGGTGAATACCTATGAAGTTTCTGAACTTGTGGAAGTATTAACACTGGTCATTTTTGACCTGTGGCTTCTGCGCTTGTAAATAAAACTTTCCCTACAGCTTCCTGAGTTGATGTGAGGAAATTTTGAAAAAGAATCCATTTGAGATGGTGCCCAGTAATTAGGGTTAGAGCATGAACACTCATCCATGGTCAGGAGTAAAGCAGCCCCTCCTTTTCTACACATAAAGCTCATTTCAACTTCAACTTCCTTCCTTGTCAGAAGGAAAGCAGTGAAGAAATATCACAGAAGTCCTGGTTTCTTCACATGGGTTTTGTTACAGTTCTAGAATCATGCACCCTGTTGAGGAGGTGATGATGGGAAGGTGCAGGTGATCATTTCCCTAAAAGTTCTCTAGTTCTACTGAGATTTGCCCCCTGTGTCCAATGGCTGCTGTCCATGGTGCCCCAGAGGTAGTTTGGATGGTGGAAACCACCATTTTCCAAATGAAGTCAGTATGGAGGGCACCTGCTGAGTACTGGCCATAGTCGAAACCCCCAATGGATTTGTGGGTCATTTCTAATGCTCTGTGGCTTGCAATTTCCCTGGAGTGTGATGTGTAACACTTAACCCTCTCCCTTGTTCTGCACCAAAGCAGAAGTGGCCTGAATTCCTGTTGTACAATGACTGCTTCCTCCTCCTGATGCAGTGGCCCCAGGGAGCTTCACAGTATGTCAAGCAGACCCTGAATTTCTTCCTCACTGAGGGGTGGTTCAACTGGTAGAGAGTCCTGGTCCTGGGAATCTGGATTGAGAAAAGGTTGGGCCTTTTCCAGAAATTCTTTGCTCGACAGCAGTTGGTCCAGAAGGCTCCAGGTCTCCAGACCTTGGTGGTGCTCTTTGGCAGGTGTAAGTGATGGCTCTTCAGCTGGTTCTGCCTGCTGCTGCTGCAGTGGTGTCTCAGAGTGTCCAGGCTGATGAAGTTTCCCTTCAGGAGTTTCTCCTTCTGCATTCACACCTTGGAACTCCTCGCTGCACCACTGCATGTTGTCAGAGGTGTCTGGCTGACCAACATCATGTAATTGTTGCTTTTCATTGTCAGTTTGTGTCAGGGGATTGTCTTTCAACTGCACCACTCCCCTGCCAGTGGATTCATCTTGATCCTGGCATTTTCCCTGGAAAGGGAGCTTGAACATATTTGGCTTATCTGAGAACCCCATTCCCAGAGGTTGTTCTGCTCGGCAGTGATTCATAAGAATCTGTGTGGGGCAAGTGTTTGCCCCTGCCTGTGCAGTCAGTGTGGGCTGGGAGTCCAGAAAATGGGATGCCTGACTCACGCAGTTCACATTCGAATCCTTAGGAGCAGAGGTTGTGAGGCACAAAAGAATAGTGGAGGGAATTACGTGTGTCTCATGGAAAATATTGCAGGAAGCAAGATGATGGGGCCTGCTTGGGAGAGTGATCAGTTGAATTTTCTCCTGCCCAATGGTCAGATGAGGCCTCTGATTTGAGGCATCTGCCAAGGAATTTCTGGGTCCTCTTGGTGTTTTCCCTGGGTACCGAGCTCTCCGATTCTGAAACCATATCTAGGTGAGGAAAAGAGGGAAAGAGGGACATCAGGAGATAGCAGAGAATGCAGCTCTACTCAGTCTAGTCTGTCTGTCAAGCAAGTGGCTTATTCCTCAAAGGCCTAAGCTCCAGTGAGTACAGTAGAGAGAAGAGATCATGGGATCTTTGTGAAGGGTGATTACTTATTCCTGGCCAGGATTGGACCCTACATCAATTAGCTGTAATTCTTTGTCCTTTCATGTTCTTCCCCGTAATTTCTTTTCCCTCTATTTCCCTGGGCCCCTACTTCCATATGACACACAGATTGTGTGAAAGGACATATATTTGGGGATTTGACTATCAACCCAATTTCATATATCTCCATATACTCAGATATTCCTTCAATCCTCACCATGTTTCCTCCAGCTAGGAGTTCTAGTGAACCAAATAAATCTCAGCTGCTCCAAAACAAATGATTTTCTCTTCCTCCTGGTGTTAGAGATGAAACTTAGAGCTACAGTCCATGTGCTAAGTTTCAAGGTATTCAAACATATGAACAGAGAACTGAGATCTTACCATACTCAGCAATCAAGTGGTGTGCATTGGAAGCTGTAGCTGAAAAGGCAGAGGAATTAGAACCCACTATGCCATTAAAATGGTTGATGGAAAACAAGCACTTTTTGTCCAGATGGATGGTTTCTCCTCTTTCCCAATGTGTATGTAAGAAACCATGGCCAATACACCTGTTGTGTTGACAGCCATAGTTTTTATTCAGGAACATTTCACATACAATATATGATAACTCACTCTCCATTTTATATAACTTTGGATTCCTTTTAAACTGTGGTGTGGCCTTTTCTGCCCACCGTCCCCCAGACTTAAGTCATTGGACATGTCTGCAGACTGCGTGGGTTAGAGCTGCTGAGATTCATGGTCTGGGCAGGATCTCTAATACCGTATAAGCCTCGAACCCCAGGATGCCACAAAACATCATACTGTAGACTTTATACCCACTGACAACATAGAATTATCTGGCCCAGAATCACAGGACTACTAAGCTATAGAATCCCTGAAAAAAAGTGTGTTCTGCAAACAGGTATCAATTTTCATATTTTCCAGCCATTCATTTTGACCTTGTTTCCAAACATATGCAATTTCAGGAGTTGGTTTGCAATCTACCCATTTTGATAGACTGTCACTTGCAATGCTCGGTGTGCACATCCCATTCCTAGGTCTGACCCTGAGATCACTGTATATACAGCAACATCACTGGGGGTGTAACCACTGCCAGTTGGAAGAAATGCAGGGTCACCGATATAAAACTTACCTGAATTCTATCTTCTGGAAGGCCTGTTTGTTTAGCGAGTTCTTCTCTAGTTGTAACACCAGGGAATCGGTTCTGCTCAAAGGCCTCAACCAGAATGTTGGTTTGGGATCTGGTGATGGATGTGCGCTTACGACGGGCTTCTTTGGGTAAACAATCTATGGGAGAGAAACACAGAAGCAAAACAGTGCCTTCAGACAAGATTTCAGATTCATACCCCCACAAATTTTTGAATATTATCTTGACCAACTTGTCTTCTGATGAGCCCCCACCCCCAGTGGGAGGGTTTCCATACACCTGTCATGGGCCTCAGAGAAAACTGTCATCTTGACAGAAGAGAAGAGATTGCACTGGCAAGCATCATCGGGTGCAGAATGTTCAAAGCTTAACTTGTTAGGAAATTGCCTGAGCACCACAGTCAAGGAGCCCAACATTGTGATTAACTCTGGCATTGGGATGGTCACAACAAGTCATAATTGGTAGCTTCGCTATGCACATTTTTAGGACAATGAAGGCCCACATTGAATGGGGGTTCTGCTGAGTGGGTTCCATTGGAGGAAAGTATCGGGACTGCAGAGTACTCACCTTGGTTCCCAGGCTGCTGAGGCTCCTGCCGATGGGATTGCTCACCTCCTAAGCAGGATGCAGACTGCAGTTGGCACTGCTTTTGGCACCTTCTTCTCTGGTTCTGAAACCAGACCTAAGTGGTAAAAGATGATGCAAAGAAGAGTTAGCAATTCCACCCATCTTCCTGGAAACAACAGTTCCAATAATGTAATACAAGCTGAGTTTTGGACCCAGGCCTTTGGAGCTATCCTTAAGACAATTGCTCTTATGCTTGCCACAATATCGCCATTGCCAAAAGTTAGCATCTAATTCAGGACACCTCATTACCTAACCTGAACTCATTAGAATTTCCCTTTTTGTCCTACTCAGTGAATTCAGATGGCTCCCCCTAGGGAAAGAGACAGTGTTTGGTCTGAGAAATCAGAGCATATTCCCTGTCTCTCTTTTTCTCTCCCCCTCCCTCTTCTCTCTGCCCCACCTCTCTGTCTCCTATCCAGGGTTAGCTAAATCTGAATGTCCTTCGTTGGCCCATGTCTTCCCCTCTGAATCAACAATGGACATCACCAGGTACAACACATGCAGTTGATTTCTGAGAACAATGCCCTTCAAAGGGGACACAGGACTGCAAATGTTGAAATGATGACAATGGACTCATTTATATTTCTGTCTCATTGACTTCAATCCCAAACCAGCACTCATTACAGAGACTCCTAGGGGCTCAGCTGCCTAGCCTTTCATCTGCTGCTTGCAACATAATCAAATGAATTCTGTCCTGTTTCCTCCCTTTCTCGGGTCAGAATAGGTATGTCCTTTTGATTCCCCTCTGAGGGTTTTCCTTGGAAAACCAGACCACTCTTGATAAGACAGATTCTGAAGGACAACCCATCTCTGATGACCTGCACTTCTCACCCAGGCATAGGGTTTGAATATCACACCCATTCTCTCATTTTGTTATCCAAAATATTTTCAGATGAGAGATCTGAAACACAGGTGGAAATTTGAAAGTGACGGGTCAGTCAGCAAGCACCAATGCTGAACCCGCCTCATTCTACATGTTTTCTAGGACGGTCCTTCCGTACCGTCCAATAGGATGCACCCTGCGTCTCCCAGCCCGCCAATCATCAGCTGTTCCCACAGCACGCGCTTTCATTCATGGGATGTGAGCAAACCCGGTCTGCTGTAGCCGGATCTGACGCATAAAGACACAAGAAGTGTTTCTCTTCATCATCTTTCCCTCACACTGAGGCCCCCATAGCCAATGGCTTATCGGACAGTAGGCCGTGTGATACAAACCGTGACCTGATTATTCGCCATGAAGGGTAATTGCTGCCTCTTCCTCGTCTACCTACATACTGCTTTCCTGGTGTATCAGTACACTCTCCAGCTGCCTCCCTGATCACGGGAGAAGGAGAAATTAGAGCAGTTTGCATACCAGTTGTCCCATTGAAAACAAGTCAGTGCCTCCCAAAAGGAAATCACCCTTGAAACACTTTCTACAGAAATTCTCATCTGAGAAGATGGAATTTATATCAGATTTTCACCCCGGCATCCCCACAGTTATATGGAAGTCATTATTCTCTGTCCTAGGACCCCCTATTTAATGGCAGCATGCCCCTATGTCAGTGAATCGATTTCTTAAATACCCCAGGATGTCATCATATGATGGAAATTTCTCCAGCCAGGAGATGGCTCCTAAGCCTTCACCTCCACCCCAGGGCAAATATGCCTAAACCACATATATATTCCCCCCATTGCTTAAACATATAAACGGAGCTCTTGTTTTAGTAATTTCAATTTCAAGATGGCATAAGAGGGAAAATCTCCTGAACAAAATCCCTGCATGATAGAAGAATTCCTCCAAAGTTCTTATCCCAGCTTATGCCCATTCCCTTGAGTCTGAGAAAGCATGATGTAGGGACCCACACCTACCTGAATTCGAGACTCTGGAACACCAATCTCATTAGCCAGTTGTTCCCTGGAAGCTATACCAGGGTAGGGGTTCTTTTGAAACGATGCCTGCAGGACACAAATTTGAGTTGGGTTCAAAAGAATCCTCTTTCGTCGGGCTACTCCTTTCAGGGTGCCTGAGGAAGAGAAAAGTGTGAAAGAAGGTTGAATGATATAAGTATGGAAAAAAATTCATGGGGACAGCAAAAGTGTGTCTCGTTTTTTCCAGGAGGTAAGTTGAATGAATACTAGAGTCTTACTCGAAGGAGCTATCTGGTACCATGCTAAACTGGGCTCAATTTGTCGTACACATGCAAGCCAGGAACGATCCTAGGCCCTCATGGAGGAATCCCCTCCATAAATTCCCCCAATAACTGGCGAAATTAAATGCAAACCCCAGAGGAAGCCAGAGAAGGAAGAGGAATGGGTGGGAAGAGAAAAGCGGAAAGTTTAAAGGAGGAAAACCCGGGAAACCTGGGTCCTTGGGGATAAATAGTAGGTGTCCGTAAACTTGCCTGGAACACACGAGGTCTTTTCAGGTGTGTCTTTCTCCATCCAAAGAACTCTCCTGAAAACTTTCCCTGGGGTAGCCGTTTGTGGAAACCGCATCTGCCCTGTTACCATTTTCATTCTGGCATCCAATTTTACAGCCCCCATCAATCTCGGACCCAACGTTTTCCAGGAAAGCAGCAGCGTCAAGAAGGGGCCCCCCAACTCAAGACCGCAATCTAAATTTTCCTAAACTGTGGGAAATAAGCAAGGCATTTGGCGCGATCAACGAAGGAAAGTGCAGAGGGAAACTTACCCTTTGAAATGCTGGTCAAATCCATGTTGGGAAGAGTGACCTGGATCCCACAGCGACAGGACTCCAACTGAGCTTTGCCGCCAAAACTCCGGTCTTAAGAAGACTCGGGAAGTCCCGCCCACTTCTGAAAAACCGTTCTCCTTGGTCCTTGATTAAATATTTATGACCACCAACCAATCAGAATTGGAGGAAGAGATTCCATTCGACAGTTTGGCACACATTAGAATCCTTTTGCACTGGATCCTGTGCCCCGTGGCTTCGAAATATAAAATCATAGGTCTTTCTCTATCCAAAGGACTCACATGAAAACTTTCCTGGAGTGGCTGTTTGTGGGAATCGCATCTGCCCTCTTGGGTTTTACATTCTGGCGTCTAATTTTACAGTCCCCATCAATCCCCAGACCCAACGTATCCCAGGAAGTACTTTGCTCTCATCAAGTACTCTTGCTTCTGCTTTATTAGGGATGACGTTATTATTTAACGTGTTGAGAGCTTTAGGTAGCCTCAAACATTCTCCGTTTTGTCAGCTTTTCCTGACACCTAAGTTGTGGTCCCCCATCCCATGGTTTCTTTCAGAATGATGCAAAAAATAATAAAATAAAATCGAGGGGGACAATTGGTCTCAGAGATGCAAGTCCAGCGTGATGCAAAACTTTTCTGAATCCTAGAGAGAAGGCAACCTGATTTATGCCTCTGGAAATTTCTGTAGAAATTATGCTGTCTACTGAGAGAACCTGGAAGGAAGGCAGAAAAAGGGACAAGCTCTCTTCATCCTTGAAGGAAGTGAAGAGAATATCCCTAAGAGGAATGGCCATTGTTTGGGGCCAGGCATTAAACCCGGAGAAATAGTGGAGGAAAATAATCTCGCCTCCCCTCCCCCAGCCCACCCTCATGCCGAGCCCCCATGCCAGTGCCATTCCCTCTCCTGCCCCACCCAGCCCCACCCAGCCCCCACCCCCACATGTGTCACATCCTGATGTTGGGCTCCAAAGGGTAAATATCCTCCTGCAACCCCCCTGCAGTTTCCCTACTTGGAAGACTATCAGCAGGGGACACCAGGGAGATGGCGATTCGGATCATCCGCATCAGGTTGTAGTCCGCACGGCCCACGACCTTGTTCATGTCACTTTCGGGCCTAGTTCTGAGGTGAGGTGAGAGGTCGTTGCGAAACCATGTCAGCTCGTTGCCCAGCCCTCACCCCACCCCCATTGCCAGGGGTCTTCTGGTTCTCTGGCTGCAGCTGTTTTGTCGGAGGAACGTCGGAGAGAAGAAGGTCCAGGATGGATCTAGAAACCTGCTGGCCTCTGGCCCCCAGCCTGCCTCCAGCACCTCCTTGTGCTTCTCTCCCCACAGTTCTGTTCAGAGGTCCGCGGTGGCGACACTGTGCTCCGCAGCCGTGACGTAGCCATATCGCTCAGCTGCCTTTCTTGGCACAGGCCTTGCAGGGACAGGTGAGTTGTGCTGCCAGACGCCTGTATCCGGAGGCTCCTCAGGGCTTCCAACCCTGAGACTCCAAACAAGCAGGACCGTGGTCCTCAATAGTGTCCTCTGCCAACTGAGAGACACTGATACTACCCGACCCACAGGCGGCCATCTGGTCTACCCAAGTTTCTTGGGCAGACCTTCAATACCCCATTTTCCTGCAGCCATGGTGTCAAGACCTGCATTTTCAGTGGCAAAAGCTCAGCATGTTCATCCCGTGTACAAGACACTTCCTCTCTCCACACAGATGCCATGTAGAGGAAGAGCAATAGAGAGGTAGGAGAGAGGTGTGTGGCAACAGGAAGTTGTGCTGCCTCAGGACAGAGAGGTCAATATATCTTCAATATCCCTTTAAACACAGTGGAAACTATAGGGACTCCAATTAACATCGGTCTCTATATAAATATATATAGGAAAGTGTGTGTGTGTGTATGTATGTATGTATGTGCAGATGAATATATATATATCATGGGGCCAATCTCCTGTTGTGACACTTAAATTAGAAACTTGCATCCACCTGTTTGCTGGTCCTACAGTGAGGCTATTTCTGTTCTGAAAATTGCTCAGTGCCACCTCTGCATAATTGTCTCTGGATGGCAATCACAATGAAAGCACTGTTTGATTGTTTCATTGATTCTGCTTCTGAATGAATGAGATTCCTTTCAGACGCATCTGTGCTAGTAGCGTGTGGTTGTGCTCCAGAGTTTCTGTGTGTGTTACTTTTCATCTGTGTGCCTGTGTGAGTGTGTGTGCACACACAAGCGTGTGTGTCCAGTTGCTCCAACAGGCTAGGGTATCCACCAACCTCTGCTTGGGGTGATCTAGCAATAGTAATGGGGTCAGAATATTCTGGCCCTTGTGCTTCAGACCATACACCTGGGAGGAAAGCTTTTGTAATATGCACCACTGGAAACCTGGAAGGGGGTCTTCTGTATGCTTGTTTCTGGTTTTGCATTCGTGGTATATGTATGAACTACACCCCTGTATTGAACTCTTTCTCACAGCCAGCTGTGGAAAGAAGACAAAGAAAGTAACCAACAGAATCATGCAGATGAGGGGACAGGATACAAATGGGTAGAGTTATACAATGCAGACATGTTTTCTTTTCCATGGCTGTTTATTGTGCCAATGTATAGTCACAAATGGTGTGATCTTCGTTGAGTACTGGTAGGAGTTCTCATATCAAGGGGAGGAAGGAAATTCAAGTACAGGATGATTATCCAGAGGCTTTGAATAGTACACATGCTTTATTCATGGTGACAATGATCATTTGTGCCTAGATATATGGGTAAATATATATGAAGTTTCTCAAGTTGTGGAAGTATTAACTTCGGTCATTTTCAACCAATGGCTCCTCTGCGCACAAATAAACATTTCCCTACAGCTTCTTGGCATTTGACCTGAGGAAATGTTGAAAAACAATCCATTCATGATGGTGCCCAGTTATTAGGGTTAAAGTCTGAACACTCATCCATCCCCTTATTGACAGACAGTGAAGTAGCACACACCCAGTTCCCTGTTCCAAGCCTCAGGGCTAGGGCAGAGCTCAAGTGCCTGAACTCCCATGATCAGGAATAAAGCAGACCTTCCTTTTCTACACAGAAAGCTCATTTCAACCTTAACTTCCTTACTTGCCAGAAGGAAGGCAGTGAAGAAATATCATGGAAGTCCTAGTCTCTCCACCTGGTTTTCGTGACAGTTCTCGAATCATCCACAATGTCGAGGATGTGATGATGGGTAGATGGAGGTGATCATTTTCCTAAAAATAGTCTTGTTCTACTGAGAATTGGACCCTGTGTCCAATGCCTGCTGTCCATGGTGCCCCAGAGGTATTTTGGACCTGGGAAATGACCATTTTCCAAATGAAATCAGTATAGAGGGAAACCACTCGGTACAGGCCAGAGTTGAAACCTCCAGTGTGTTTCTGGGTTATTTCTTCTGCTCTGTGGCTTCAAATTTCCCTGGAATGTGATGTGTAAACCTCAACTGCCTCCCTGGTTCTGCACCAACAGAAGCATACTGGACTCCTGTTTTTACAAACACCACTGCCTCCTCCTAAAGCACTGGCCCCAGGGAGCTTCAGAGCATGTTGAGCAGAGCCTGAAATTTTTCCTCACTGAAGGGTGGTTCGACTGGTGGAGAGTCCTGGCCCTGGGGATCTGGATTGAGAAGAGTTTTGGCCTTTTCCAGAAATTCTGTGCTTGATAGCAGTTGGTCCAGAAGGCTCCAGGCCTGCAGATCTTGCTGATGCTCTTGGGCAGGTGGAAGTGATGGCTCTTCAACTGATTCTGCCTGCTGAAACCACAAGTTTGTCTCAGAGTGTCCAGGCTGATGAATTTTCCCTTCAGGAGTTTCTCCTTCTGATTTCAACCTTGGAACTCCTCACCACACCATGTTGTGAGATGTGTCTGGCTGACAAATATCATGTAATTGTGGCTTTTCATGGTCAGTTTTTGTCAGGAGTTTTTTTTTTTTCAACTGCACTGCACCACTGCCAGTGGATTCATGTTGATCCTGGCATTTTCCCAGGAAAGGGAGGCTAAAAGTATTTGGCTTATCTGAGAATCGCCTCCCAGAGGTTGTTCTGCTGGCCAACTACTCATAAGAGTTGGTGGTGGGTGAGCATTTGCCTCTGCCTGTGCAGTCACAGTGGGCTGGGCCTCCAAGAAATAGGGTGCCAGAATCACCTGGCTTACATTCAAATCCTGAGGAACAGAGGTTGGGAGGCACAAAAGAATAGTGGAGGGAATTAGGTGGGTCCGATGGAAAATATTGCAGGAAACAAGATGAGGGGTCCTGCTTGAAACAGTGGTCAGGTAAATTGCTCCTGCCCAATGTTCAGATGGGGCCTCTGATTTGAGACATCTGCTAAGGAATTTATGGGTCCTCTTGGTTTCTTCCCTAGGTACCAAGATCTCCAGTTCTGAAACCATAGCTAAGTGAGGAGAAGAGGGAAAGAGGGACATCAGGGGACGTTAGACAATCCAGCTGTATTCCATCTAATCTATCAAGAAAGTGGTTTATTCCTCAAAGGCCTAAGGTCTAGTGAGTATGGTAGAGACAAGAGATCATGGGATCTTTCTGAAGGGCGATTACTTATTCCTGGCCATGAACGTACCGTATATCCATTAGCTATAATTCTTTGGCCTGCCATATTCTTCCCAGGAGTTCCTTTTCCCTCTATTTCCCTGGGATACTTGTTTCATATGACACACAGATTGTGTGAAAGGGAATATATTTGGGGATTTGTCTACCATCCCCAATGAATATATTTCCCTGTCCTCATGTATTCCTTTGGTTCTCACCATCTTTCCCTCAGCTAAGAGTTCTTGTGAACAAATAAATCTCATCTACCCCAACACAAATGATTTCCTCTTCCTCCAGTGTTGGAGATGAAACTCAGAACTATAGTCCATGTGTTAAGTTTCGAGGTATTCAAACACATATATGGAGGACAGAGGTCTTACCACACTCAGCAATCAAGAGTTGATGATTTGAAGCTGTAACTGAAAGGCAGGAAAATTAGAACCCACCATGCCATAACACAGTGGTTAAGAAAACAAGCACTTTTTGTCCAGATGGACAACTTCTCCACTTTCCCAGTGTGTGCCTAAGAAAGAATGGCTAATACAATTGTTTGTGTTTACAGCCATAGTTTTCATTCACGAACATATAACATACACTATATGAGAATCCCCTCTCCACTTTATATAAGAGCAGAATCATTTCAAACTGGGGTGTGGCCTTTTCTGCCCACCACACCCCAGTCCTAGGTCATTGGACATATCCGCACACAGGTTGGGTAGAGTAACTGAGATTCGTGGCTCAGGCAGAATCTCTCATAGCATATAAGTCTTGAGGCCCAGGATGTCATGGAACATCATACTGTGCACTGTAGAGCCCCTGACATCATAGAATTATCTCACCCAGAATCACAGGTCTACTAAAGTATAGAGTCCCTGACAAAGTGTGTGTTCTTCTAACAGGTATCAACTTTCACATTTTTCAGCCACTCATTTTGAACCTGTTTCCAAACATGTGCAATTTCAGGTGCTGGTTTGAAATCTCCCCATTTTTATAGACTGTCACTTGCAATGCTGGGTGTTCACATCCCATTCCTAGGTCTGACCCTGAGACCACTGTATATACAGCAACATCCAGGGGGTGTACCCACTGCTAGGTGAGGAAATACATGGGCACCGATATAAAACATACCTGAATTCTGTCTTCTAGAGGCCCTTCCTTGGGTAAATAATCTATGTGAGAGAAACACAGAAGCAAAAGAATGCCTTTGGACAAGATTTTACATTCACACCCCCTTCAAGCTCATGTATGGGTGACCATTCATCGTAGGAAATTTACCCCCTGTATCATCCCAAATGGAAAATTACTTCTCCCTCCTAAAAACCTCAGAAACATTCTCTGAGCCCATGTTGATGCAGTCATTCCTTCCCAAAATCCTGTAACCCTCTGTGCTAGTTTGAATGTGTTATGTCCCCCAGAAAAAGCCATATTCTTTGATGCAATCTTGTGGGGCAGTCATATTAGTGGGGATTAAGTTGGAATGTTTGGATTAGGTTGTTTGCATGGAATGCACCCCACCAATCTGTTGGTGGTAACTCTGATGAGATATTCCCCTGGAGGTTTGGCCCCAACCATTCAGGGTGGGCCTTGATCAGTGGAGCCATATAAATGAGCTGACATACAGAAGGAACTCAGTGCAGCTTTGAGTGATGTTTTGAAGAGGAGCTACAGCCAAGAGGGACACTTTGAAGAAAGCACAGGAGCTGCAGATGAGAGACATTTTGAAGATGGCCATTGAAAGCAGACTCTTGCTCCAGAGAAGCTAAGAGAGGATAAATACCCCAAGTGTAACTAAGAGTGACATTTTTGAGGAACTGCAGCCTAGAGAGGAACATCCTGGGAGAAAGCCATTTTGAAATGAGAACTTTGGAGCAGATGCCAGCCACTTGCCTTTCCAGCTAACAGAGGTTTTCTGGACACCATTTACCATCCTCCAGTGAAGGTACCTGATTGCTGATGTGTTACCTTGGACACTTTATGGCCTTAAGACTGTAACTGTGTGACCAGATAAACCCCCTTTTATAAAAGCCAATCCATCTCTGGTGTTTTGCATTCCAGCAGCATTAGCAAACTAGAATACCCCCTCTCTGTCCAAACCAGCAACCAGGTCTTACTAAAGCAATGTACCCCTCTGAAAAACCTAACCCCCAGTGCAACAGCCCCTACACTGGCCCTCTAGGTACTCCCTCAGCTGTTCAACTAGCTGAGCTCCAACACACTTAGCATCACCTTAGTTGTACCAGACCATATCAAGCCCCCCACTACACATCTGCTCTTCCAGGCCCTACCACCTCAAAATAACTTGGCTACAAAAGTGACCCACCTCCAACTCATCAGCCCTCTAGCCTAACCAATGAAATCATCTCCCTACTCCCCCTTCTTCAAGATCAGCTGAAAGAGCAACTCCTCATCTTCCTGTGGGACACATACCTTCAAGGAATCTTCCAAGATTTCATATGGAACCAAATCCAAATTGTCTATTTCCCCTCCTAATCCTAACCTGCCATCCATTCTAATACTCCCATCCCAAGCCCCCTCTCTTCCACCATACCTAGAAAAAACTCTAAACCTCACTTCCACTCTCTTACATAACTCCAAATTGTCCCAAGTGCCCTTCTGCTGGATCTGTTTTCACCTTTTACAAAAAGCCAACCTCACAGTCCCACCTTTGTCATTCCTTGCATTACCACCTTGGCCAGATTGTGCTTACCCACAAAGGTATCTTCCTTCAGCTAAAAAACTCTAACCCCACTCAATCCTTCCCAAAGATTCCTCTGCAGACCCATAGCCATGCACCTCACCCATCTGTTTTCTCATTTTGTTACCCAAAATATTTTCATATGAGAGGTCTGAAACACAGGTGGAAATGTGAATCTGACACGTCAGTCAGTGAGCACCAATATTGAGCCCACCTCATTCTACATGGTTTCTATGACAGTCCTTCCTTATCATCCAAGTCGAATCATATGCACCCTGTTGCTCCCTTCCCACCAATCATCAGCTGTTCCCACAGCATGCACTTTCAAACATGGGATATGAGAAAACTTGGTCTGCTGTAGCCAGAATTGATGCATAAAGACACAAGAAATGTTTCTCTTCATCACCATCCCCTCACACCGAGGCCCCCATAGCCAGCGGCATATTGGACACTAGGCCATTTGATTAAAACCCTGAACTCATTATTTGCCATGAGAGGTTATTGCTACCTCTTCTTTGTCCACCTGTATGCTGCTTTCCCTGTGTATCAGGAGTCTCTCCAGCTGCCTCCCTGATCATTGGAGATCAGATTAGAGTTGCTTGCTTACCAGTTGTCCCATTCAAAAATGTCAGTGCCTCCCAAGAGGAAATCCCACTTGAAATGCTTTCTGGAGAAATTCTCATCTGAGAAGGTGGAATTTACATACATTTCTCACACTAGTATCCCTATAATTACATATATGTCTTTATTCTGTGGCTTAGGACCCACTACTTCATGACAGAATGCCACTCTGTGAGTGCATCAATTTCTTAAATGCCCCAGGATGTCACTGTATGATGGAACTTTCTCCAGTCAGGAGATGGCACCTAAGCCTTTGCCCACACCAATGGGAAAATATGCCAAAACCACATATTTCCACCATTGTTTACACATATAAAGGGAGCACTTGTTTTAGGAATTTCAATTTCAACATGACATACCAGGGAAAACCTCCTCAGCAAAGTCCCTGCATGACAGGAGAATTCCTCAAATATGCTTAGTCCAGCTTTCCCCCTTTACCTTGAATCTGAGACAGCATGAAGTAATGACCCATGCCTACCTGAATTTGAGACTCTGGAATGACAGTTTTGTTGGCCAATTGTTCCCTGGCAGCTATACCAGGATAGGGGTTCTTTTGAAGTGATGCCTGTAAGACACCCCTTTGAGTTGGGTTGAAAACAACCTATTTTCATCAGGCCACTCCTTTCAGGGTGCCTGAGGAAGAGAATGGGGCTAAAGTAGTTTCCATGTTGTAAGTATGAATGAAAATGTGTTGTGAAAGCAAAAGTGTGTCTTCTCTCTTTCAGGATATAAGTCCAATGAACAGTACAGAGTCTTATTTTTTCCACCACTCATGAATTTGTTTCCCAACAGGTGCAACTTCAGGAGTTGGATGGATGAAAACCCTGTTCTTTGTAAATTTTGGGGGTAGTAGTTTAGTATATATTAAATGTTAATGAATCATGATGTGTCTTCATAGGTTCTACAGCATAGAAACACTCAAATACTCTTATTGCTGTTGATAAGCTCATGATCATATTTCAATATGTTTCTACAAGCAGTGTATTCTTATGAACACACTGGTGAAGAGAAGAAAAGTCATCTTGTTTAAGAGTTTTTTCCCCAATCTAATCATGAAATAAGAGAGCAGATTCTAGAGACTGTGCCACTTCAGCCAAAGGTACAATTCATCTCTAGTTGTTTGTTGAGTATGTGATGAACTCAATTCATGTGTTTGTATGTATATAATCTGAAAACATGGATCAGAGTTATCCATTTAAGTCCAGAACCATGGAAGAACATCTGTGACAGTGTAGGTGATTTTAAAATATCAAATACACTATAATTTAATGGATTCTGCTACACTGGCATGTATATGCTATACACACAGCAAACAGGTCTTTTGATGAACTACACAACTCTGACAATGCTCTCAAATAACCCAATTCCAAATCAATGACTCAAACCAGTGGTGGGAAGATAGCAAGAACTAGCAAAATGACATAGAAGCTAGTGTTTTCAGAAACAATGTGTATAGTCAATGTTAAAAATACCCCCAGACTGAGATAACATCTTCACTGATGGTGAATGAAGATACAGGAGAGCAAGGGATGGCTGAGCTACAGGAAAGCCAATCCTGAAGGAAGAAAAACAGTTCCAGATATATTTAGGGAACATGAGGGTCAAAGTTAAGTTCTGTAAAAAAAATCTTGCCTTACCCAGCCTTGACAAAAAAATTGATGCAGGATTCAACTGGGCAATTCAGAGAAGATGTAGCCAGTTTCCACAGATCATTTACATGCTGCTTACTCCTCTATATGCAAAGTAGAAAAAATTGCAGATATATTACAAAAATGTCTACAGAGAAATCTAGAAAGTAGTCTACAGTTTTTCTATTTACATCAATATAAACAGATTTTGAGGTTGTCTGTACTGTATGTGGTTGCTGCATTCACAGCAGTAAATGTAAAGTACCTGTAATAGATGGGACCAGAGTCCAGTTTCTAGGCATCTTAATACTGTACAGACAGATTAAAAGGAAAATAAAATACCAGGGACTTCATGCCTCTCCTGGAGCTCCCTGAACTTCTCTGTCATCCCTGCTGTTAACCAACCACTAGGCACATCTTAAAGGCCAGAAAACACAAGTTCTTTTTCATGTCACACTTAAACTCTCCACAACCATCTGCATTGAAATTGTCAGCCTTCAGTGCTAAAGCACTTTTTTAAAAAAGAAATTCTTAAGGCAAAATGTCATTTAAGAAAAAGACTACCCACTCCTGCTCCCAACTCATCTGCCTTCACTGTAATCTCTGCCCATTGTGAGGTACAACATGTGCTGGGAGGTTGAAAGAGAGATAAAATTTCAAACAGAGCATTTGTTATAATGTGTAAGATGTAATTTATATATGCTATTATGACAAAATTAAACATATTAAAATGCTTATAGCATATGGATACATATACTTTCAAAATTGGTATGTAAAAGAGGTTATATAAATTCAGTCACATGTATAGAGGTATGAAGCTTTGTTCTTCTCAATGCTGAATACTATGAGCCAAAATAAAATGCTTGTTTACTCATAGAGGAAGCATATTTAAAAACCAAAGCATTAGCCTTTGCATAGTTCCACTTATACTATGTATAACTTGCCAATACAAAGATTCATGAGACTGTCATCTTCTTTGAAAGTAATTCTGTTAAAATGATATTTATTCAATGTTATCAAGATATATTCTCATACCATACAATCATGCAAACTGTACAGTCAATTATTCACAGTACCACATCTAATATTCATTTAATATTCCCTCCATTTTTCTACTCATGTGTCCATACACTGGATAAAGGGAGTGTGAGCCACAGGGTTTTCACAATCACAGAGTCACAACACATATGTTATATAGTTGTATAATAGTCCTCAAGAACCATGTGTACTGGGTTACAGTACAACAGATTCAGGTATTTTCCTTCTATCTATTCCAATACAAAAAATCTAAAAAGGGATATTGTGCCAGTTTGAATGCATTATGCCCCCCCCCAAATGCCATTATCTTTGATGTAATCTTGTGTGGGCAGATGTTATCAGTGGTGATCAGATTGTAATTTTTTGAGTGTTTCTGTGGAGATGTGCCACACCCAGCTGCGGGTAATGACTCTGATTGGATAATTTCCATGGAGGTGTTGCTCTGCCCATTTAGAGTGGGTCTAAGTTGAGTCACTGGAGCCATATAAATGAGCAGATGGACAGGGGGAACTCGGTGCAGCTGTGCGTGACAGTTTGAAGAGGAGCTACAGCCAAAAGGGACACTTTGAAGAAAGCACAGGAGGTGCAGATGAGACAGTTTGAATATGGGTGTTGAAAGCAGACTCTTGCTCTGGAGAAGCTAAGAGAGGACAAACACCCCAAGAGCAACTAAGAGTGACATTTTTGAGGAACTGCAGCCTAGCAAGGAATGTCCTGGGAGAAAGCCATTTTGAAACCAGAACTTGGAGCAGACACCAGCCACTTGCCTTCCCAGCTAACAGAGGTTTTCCAGAGCCATTGGCCATCTTCCAGTGAAGGTATCTGAGTTTTGATGCATTACCTTGGACATTTTATGGCCTTAAGACTGTAACTGTGTAACCAGATAAACCCCCTTTATAAAAGCCAGTCCATTTCTGGTGTTTGGCATTGCAGCAGCATTAGCAAGCTAGAACAGATATCTATATAATGCATAAGAGTAACCCCCAGAATGACCTCTTGACTCCATTTGAAATCTCTCAACCACTGCCTTCTGCCTTTTAGTCAAGAAGGGTTACTCAATCCCATGATGCTGGTCCAAGCTCATCCCTGGAAGTCATGTCCCACACTGCCATGGATATTTACAACTCTGGATGTCATATCCCATGTAGGGAGGAGGGCAGTGAGCCCACCTGCAAAGTAGGCTTAGAGGATGACATCTGCGAAACAAAAGAGGTTCTCTGGGGGTGACTTAGGTAGTTTTATAGGTAAGCCCAGATTCTCCTTTGCAGTAACAAGATTCACAAGGGCAAGTCCAAAGATTGAGGGCTCAGTCTTCTAAATTGTTTGTCCCCAGTGCTGATGAGCATGTAAAGAATTTTCCAGGTGGGGAAGTATAATATTTCCACATTTTTACCCAGTTCCTCAAGGGTACTTTGCAAACACTTTTTTATTCTCTTCCCAAATTACTCTGAGCTATATCAGGGCTTCACACTAACCTGTACAAACCAACCAGCCCCCTCACTCCCTATTCAAGATTCCTTGTGGTTATGGTGTTTCAATAAACTGACTGCATAATTAAATTTTATAGTGTGCTACAGAAAATATAGATTTTGCACCAAAATAAATATCACTTCCTTTGGTCTCATGCAGAAGTTGAAGTTTTAAAACATAGTCAATATCATCCTTTACACTATGTCTGATTTACCATAGTCCTAACCAAGTCCATGTTGTTCATATGTTGTTCATATCTCTAACTGATGTCTGATCTTTTTCAGTTTCTTTAACAGTTACTGCATGGGGTAATGCTGCCATTCATAGCTGATGGACTCTGGCTCTGAGTCTCAGGTATCACACAGATAATTGAAGTTCCAGGACCTGACCAGGTTATACACCAAGAGCTCAGCATCTCAGAATTTAGAAATATCCATTACAACTCAGGCATAGATGTGACTCTTTAAGATCTTATAATCTCAGGACCTTTACAATAGGTCTTCTTCTGATAACCTGTGCTCTCAGATTCAATTCTCAGGGTTTGCACATTACAGTTAGTCCACATTAGTGTGACGGCATAATGTTTGTCTTTTCCTTTCTGGCTTATATCACTCAATATACTGCCTCAAGTTCCATTCACTTAGTTGCATGTCTCACAACTTCATTCCTTCTTGCTACCGCTCAATATTCCATTGTATGTATACAACACTGTGCACCATTCTGCTCATCGCTTACTGTACCCTTAGGTCACTTCCATCCATTGAAAATTGTGAATCCTGCTGCCATAAAAACCAGTGTGCAAATGTCCATTTGTGCTCCCTGCTCCCAGTTCTTCCAAGTATATACCCAATATTGAGGTTGCAGGACCTTATGGCAACCCCATACTTAGCTTCTTATGGATCCACCACACTGGCCACCAGATGGGCTGTACCATTCTACTCCCCCACCAAGAGTAACACAGAAATATGCTTCCACAAATTATGACAAAGGCAATATACCAAAGATAAATGTCTATAAGTGGGGAATATAAATGATGGGTATGGGATTCTTGGTGGTGGTGCTCTCATCTTACCCTTTTAGTGTATTTTATTATATTTTACTTTTATTTTTTATTCATTTTTTTTCGTTTTCTTTTTTCTCCTTTTCCTCTTTCTTTGTGGGAGAAATGGAAATGTTCTCGTATAGATTGTGGTGGTGAATGCTAAGTATGTGATTATACTGGGAACCATTGATTGTTTCATTTGGATGGATGTATGGCGTGTGAGAAAAACTGTTTAAAAATAAGCAGTGGGATACTAGGGCTGAGAAAATGTGAAGAGAGGGATGTACTATTCACATTAGTTGGGAAGTAGAATTGTCCTGCCCATCTGGAGGGCATTGTGGTGGTTCCACAAGAAGTTAAGTATGGGGCTCCCACATGATCCTGTTAAAACAATTTTGGTATTTAGATATTTAAATTAATTACTGTCTTCCAGCTGTAATTTTCATTTTATGTACAAGTGCATAGGTGCCACCTTATGTCTAATTCTTAGCCTAGAAGTGTGGAAAATGACAACAAAACATTAAGTTAAAGATTCCATGCATGCTCAGGATGCCATATCAATAATGTGACACTAAACCAATTGTGACCATGTAGTGTATGCCTTATATATACAATTAATGGTAGAATTTAGCCAACACCTTGATGACAAGGGAATGTGCCATCCTGTTGTAATGAAGTGGTAGCCATCCAAGGGAAAAAACACATGATTGTACAAATTACCAGATAAAAAGGACAAAAAGTGTCAATTTTTGGGCTACTTTACAGGATATTTGTGTATGATTAAACTGCAAATTCTACAAAACAGATTTGGGTTTTTAAGGGAATTTTTAACATACAAGTAATTTCTAATGGTGTATAGAAAGTTTGAGAACATATGAATAAATAAAGCTTAGTGATTTATGGCTTACTTTTGTAAAAGTGTGTTGACAAGTATTAAAATGTTTACATGCAACTTAAGTGTTATGATATAAATCCAAAACACTAACCATCCAATGTTAAGTACTGATACCCCATGTCTGATTTGGATTTTGATGTTATGACCTATGTTATTGAAATGAACTTCCAAAAGTTTGTCAATGCTTATAGTGTGTATATTATTTCTCACTGAAGTCTTCAGCAAAGCCAAGATGCTGGTATTAAAATTAGTCCATTTTTCTTCTTAAATATTCTCAAACATGCCCCTTTGAATTAGCTTCCAGACTTCATGACATAAAAGATATGCAAATAAGAGTACCCAGAATATGGAATATGTTTTAACAAACTTATGACAATTTGTTTACAGTCATGACAGAAGTACTTTCAACTCTCAGATAATGAACAAAACATACCCTAACTATACATAAAATGTATGATGGGTAAAGGTCCTTCTTCTTAAGAATTATACATGACATCATCAATTTTACAGTAAATTCTTAAAAGCATTCAATAGCAGCTGCATTTCCTAGTTGTCAAATGCTGTGTTCATGTATTGGAAAAAGATAAAACTAAAAGAAATGACAAAATTTCAAATTATTCCCATTCCTAAAATAAGAAATTATTGCTGTTGTTTGGAAAATATGCTTCACTTCTCATCTAAAATTCACGTTAAATACTCAACATATAATTCAGTTCCTAAAACTATTCTGTTACTCCTGTGGATAGACATGTTTCATACAACAGTTTCCAATTAGTGTTGAAGACAATTTTTCAGTAATGACTGACTGACTGGTGAATCAACAATTTATTCAGTAATATAGATGGCATATGGACCTATACAGGAAATGATCTCATAATTATTTGCTGTGTAATTCTGACCATTAGTAATACTTAAGCCAAGAATTAGGCCTGTGTTCCATTCAGTTGCAGTACACTTTTCCATGTGATTTGATCAACACACAGAAAAATGTACACCATGTCAAGTTTTTTATCCTTTTTCTTTCTTTCTCTCTTGTCCTTCCTTCCTTCCTTCCTTTTCTCCATTTCTCCCACCTCCCTCCATCCCTGTCTCTGTCTTTCTTTCTTTACTAAGTACAGCTCAGTCATTTGGGTATTGGTTATTACAATCATAGAACCTAAGGGAAAACTAACAAAATGGCACTCAACACCAATGACAATACTCATCCTATTATAATGAAGGAAAAATTAATTTTTGTGTTTCTTTTCTTTAGAACATAAATAAAAGCTCTTAACTTGAAGTTGAGATATATACACAGTACAAACACAACCTTATGCAAAATATTTTCATAACTAATATTACACTTAGCTTTGTGTATTTTGACTTAATAGAACAAGAAAAGGACAACATTCAATTAGGTTTATGCTGATAATAAAGCTCTTAAAATTAACAAATGACTTCCTCTCCCTTTATATAATTTTTGCAGCTTTCTGGTGAAGTCCAGCATCTCTTTATACAAAGTCTATGAGAAGAGGACAGTAGAGATCATCTCAAGTCCTGATATCATATATTCAAGTCCTTGGCACAATCCCTCATCTTCAAGAGCTCAGTGTACCTGGACATGCCACTTGTGATCATTAACAGAAGTTAATTTCCAAAACAAGGAGATTTCTGCTATACTCATACATTCTTTACCATCTTGTTTATTAACAAAAATCAGCACACAAACTTTTCTTAGATACTCATGTGTTGATATTGTACAGAGTTCTCCAGTTACAGAAATGATTTCTTTCTCTGTACTGTCCACAATAACTATTACAACTCAGTGTTAATATAGTAAATGTTCCAGGAAGAAAGAAGAGATTCCTGGCCACCATTTCCTATATTAGGAAATGTGTGTTATTAATGACTATCTCTTCTTCATTACTTCCTATTGTAGGGGATGCATGACGAACTTCATTCAAAGAAAACTGGTAAAGGAGGGTAGCTTTCCCTGCATTGTCCAGACCAACAATAACTTTGTGCTCCTGGTGACTGAACAGTCTCCATAACCTGGTGAAGAAAATTCCCATTCTCAGACAGTAGAACCCCTCCAACCTTCCTGGCTGCCAGGCCTCACAGGGCACAGTTTGCTGATCCTACACATTCTGTGCACCCACTTCCCAGACACCGCAGGAGGCTGAAGTCCAGGATGCCCTGCCACGTATTAGGTTCCCCACTACCATTGTGGCAGGTGTCCAGTTAGCAGAGAAAACCATCACATTATTTGCCACAAACCTGGACAAAGTTTTTGAGAATGATGACTTCCTCCCTTAAAACAGAGGCCCCAGTGAGCTTCACAACATGTCAAGCAGAGCCTGAAGATCTTCCTCACTGAGGGGTGGTTCGGCTGGGGGAGAATCCTACTCCTGGGGATCTGGACTGAGAAAAGGTCCTGCTTTCTCCAGAAATTCACTGTTTCACAGGAGTAGATCTAAAAGAACAGAGATCTCCAGATCTTGCTGGAGCTCTTGAGCAGGAAGATGCAATGGCTCTTCAGCCGACTCTACCTGTGGCTGTCTCAGCTGTGTCTCAGTGTACCCAGGCTGCTGAACATTCCCTCCAGGAGGTTCTGCTTGTGCTGGTTGCTGTTTGGCATTCACCCCCTGGAGCTCCTCACCACACTGTGGCATGAAGTGAGGTGTGTCTGGCTGAACAACATCCTGCTCTTGATGCTTCTCATTCTCAGGTCAAGATGGAGGATTATCTTTTAACTGCAATACTGCCAAACCAGTGGATTCAGATTGATCCTGTCATTTTCCCTGGAATGGGGGCCAGAGAGGAGTCTGAGTCCCTGAGAATCCTCTTCCAAGAGGGGTTCTGTTGGCAAAGGACTCATAAGAGTCTTCAAGGGATGAGTTCTCCCCTGCCAGCACAGTCTGAGTGGGTGGGAAAACCACATCTTCAAATGCCTGACTCAGGAAGCACATGAACTTATATCTTTCATCCCACCATGTATTAGGTGGTGGGATGAAAGAGGAGCCGATGGAAGTCCTTGTTTCTCTATGAAAGTATTGCAGGAATGAAGATGATGGGAAGTGCTTGGGACACTGAACATACTTGGCTCATGCCCAATAATCAGATGGGACCTCCATGTTGTGGTACACACCAAAGAATTTGTGGGTCCTCTTGGGCTCTTCCCTGGGTGCTGAGCTCTCTGGTTCTGAAACCATACCTAAGTGAGGAAAAGAGAGACATCATGAGACAGCAGAGGCTCCAGCTCTATTCACCCTTGTCTGTCGATCAAGCAAATGGGTTATTTCTCTTAGGCCTAAGCTCTGGTAAATCAAAGAAAAGTTCATTGCATCTTTGGAAAATATATCCAAGTGAAGGGTCCTTACTTACTCCTGGCCAGGAATGGACCCAAACCAATCAGCTGGAATTTCAGGCCCTTCACTCACTGCCCAGTATTTGTTTTGCCCCTATTTCCCTGGGATGTTCTTGCATATGGCATGCAGTTTGCATGATAGGGTACATATTTAGGGATTTGTCTCCTCTCCCCAACTCAGAGATCTCCCAGTCCTCACATATTCCTTCATCTCTCAACATATTTCCCCCATCTAGAAGTTCTCATGAACCAAATAAAATGCAGCTGCCTTGACACAAATGATTTCCCCTTCCTCTTGGTGTTGGAATTGTAACTTAGAGCTCTAGTCCATGTGTTGTTTCAAGGTGAACAAACACTTGAACAGAGAACTGAGGTCCAATCACACTCAGCAATCAAGTGGTGTATAATGGAAGCTGTGGCTGAAAAGGCAGAAGATCTAGAACCCACCATGTCATTAAAACAGTCAATCAGAAAACAAGTGCTTTGTATCCAGAAGGACACTTTCTCCTCTTTTCTGATGTGTGCCAAGGAAACCATGTCTAATACACCTGTCTATGGTTACTCACAAAGTTTCCATTCATGGACATTTCACATAGCCTAATTGACAACCCCACATTTTATATAATACAGAAGTTTTAAACTGGGGTGCAGAATTTTCTGTCTAACCTCCCCAAGCTCCAGGTCAATGGCCATGTCTGCAGACAAATTAGGTCATTGCAACTGAGAATCATGTTAAAGGTTGGAGCTCAGCTAACATATATGCCTTGAGGCTCAGGAAGCCACAAAATATCCTATGCACTGTACAGCCCCTAATAGCATAGAATTCTCTGGACTGGAATCACAGCATTGCTGAATTATAGAATCTCTGACAAAGAGTTTGTTCTCAAAACAGGAAATTTCACATTTTTCCCTCACTTTTTTTGATCTTTTTTCCAAACACATGCAATTCAAGGAGTTGGTTTGACAACTCTGCATTTTGTGAGACTGTTACTTGCAACATTAGGTGTTTTCATTGAATTCCCAGGACTAGCTCCAAGATCACTGTGATCATCAAAAAAAGTCCAGGTATATTCAGCAACATCTCAGGGGGGTGACCCCACTGTCAGTTGCAGGAAATGTGCTGCCACAAAGAAAAACCATACCTAAATTCTATGTTCTGGAAGGCCTGTTTGTTTAGTGAGTTGTTCTCTGATTTTATCACCAGGGAATTGGTTCTGCTCAAAGGCCTCAAACAGGATGCTGGATCGAGATCTTGCTATGAATATCCACTTACAATGGGCTTCTTTGGTTAAATAATATAAAGGAGAGAAATGCAGAGGCAAAAGAAGACTTTTAGACAAGTTTTAACATTCATTCCCCACACAAATTTTTGAATATCATCCTGACCACCTTGTCTTCTTTTAAGTCCCCACTCTCACCAGGAGTGTGTCCATACCCTAGTCACAAACCTTGGATAAAAGCATCGTGTTGACAGAAGAGAAGAGGTAACACTGTCAAATAGCATTAAAGGCAGAATGTTCAAAGCCTTCCTTGCTAGAAAACTATCTGAGCAATGCAGTGAAAGACTGTGACAATATGACTATCTCTGTCATTGTGATGCCCAGAACAAGACACAATTTGTAGCTACCATATCCATTGTTAGGAAAACAAGGTAGCACATTGAAGAGTGGTTTCTGTGGAACAGGTTTCATTGGGGGAAAGTCTCAGGAATGCACAGAACTCACCTTGATTCCAAGGCTGCCAAGGCCCCTGCTGCTGGGATTGCCCTTCTGTTGAGCAGGGTCCAGACTGTGCTTGGTGCTGCTTTACACATCTTGCTCTCTGATTTTGAAACCAAATCTAAGCAGAAAAGAAGATGCAAAGGAGAGTCAGCAACTCAGCCTATCTTACTGCAAACAACAGTTCGAAAAATGTAAAACAAGCTGAGTAATCCACCCCACTCTGGGAAAGATATCTAAGAAAAATGCCATGTGCTTCCAATGTTGTCACCATTGTCAAATATTAGCATAAAATTCAGAACACCACATTATCAAACCTCAACTCATATTGGCATTCCACTTTTGGTCCAGCTCAGGGAATGCACACTGTTCCCCTTAGGAAAGAGTCAGAGTTTGGTCTCCCAAATCAGACATATTCCCCATCCAACTCTCTGCTGCCCTCTCCCTCCCTCTTTCTTTCTTTCACCTTTCCTCCTACTCTCCTACACCACTTTCTATCCTATCTGGGGATTGGCTAAATCTGAGTATCTTTATTGTCCCTGTCATCACCTGCAAATCAAAAATTCCATCACCAAGCACAAGACATGTGGTGTGATGTCTGAGAACAATGCTCTTCAATGGGGGCACAGGGTGGTCCACGTCAAAATGATGACCATCTACTCATTCCTATTTCTGTCTCAGTTACATCATTTCATAATTGACATTCAATATGGAGAATCCTAGGGGCTCAGGTACCTCATGTTCACCTACTGCTTTTTGTTTTCACTTTTATTGAGATTGTTCAGATGCCATACAATTATCCAAAGATCCAAAGTGTACAATCACTTGCCCCTGGGTACCCTCATACAGCCGTGCATCCATCACCAGTTAATTTTTGTTCAATTTTTAGATACTTTTCATTACACCAGACAAGAAATAAAGTGAAAGATGAAAAAAGAAACAAAGAAAGGGAAACTCATATCCTCCCCTCTCCGTAAGCAACCCCCCCCAATTGTTGACTCATAGTATTGGTATAGTACATTTGTTACTGTTTATGATAAAATGTTGAAATACTACTAACTGTAGTATATAGTTTGCAATAGGTGTATATTTCTTCCCTATATGCCACTCTAGTATTAACTTCTAATTGTATTGTCATACATTTGTTCTGGGTCATGGAAGTGATTTCTAGTATTTGTACAGTTGATCATGGACATTGCCCACCATAGGATTCAGTTTTATACATTCCCATCTTTTGACCTCCAACTTTCCTTCTGGTGACATATATGACTCTGAGCTTCCCCTTTCCACCTCATTCACACACCATTCGTCTCTGTTAGTTATTCTCACATCTTGCTACCGACACCCCTGTTCATTTCCAAACATTTAAGTTCATCCTAGTTGAACATTCTGCTCATACTAAGCAACCACTCCCCATTCTTAAGCCTCATCCTACATCTTGGTACCTTATATTTCATGTCTATGAGTTTACATATTATAATTAGCTCCTATCAGTGATACCCTGCAATAATTGTCCTTATGTGTCTGGCTTATTTCACTCAGTATATTGCCCTCAAGGTTTTGTCATCAACCCTTTTTTTTTTTAATATGGTTTTGTTCACATGTCATATATTCCATCCTCAGTAAATAATTGATGGTTCTCTGTATGGTCATATATTTATGTGTTCACCACCTTCACCACTATCTATATAAGAGCATCTACATTTCTTTCACAAGGCAGGAGGGAGAGTCAAAGAAGGTAGAGAGGCAAAAGAAAGAGGAAAAAAAATGACAGCTAAGAAGCAGCAAAAGGAAAAATAACCTTAAATCAAAGTCGAGTAAAGAATCAGACAACACCACCAATGTCAAGTGTCTAACATCCCTCCCCTATCCCCTCTCTTATCTTCATTTACCTTGTTATATCACTTTTATTACATTAAAGGAAGCATAATACAATGATTCTATTAGTTACAGTCTCTAGTTTATGTTGATTGCATCCCTCCCTCAATGCCTCCCCATTTTTACATTTTGCAAGGTTGACATTTCCTTGTTCTCCCTCGTAAAAGAACATATTTGTACATTTTATCACAATTGTTGAATACTCTAGATTTCACCAAGTTACACAGTCCCAGTCTTTATCTTTTCTCCTTTATTCTGGTGTCTCACACACTCCCCACCTTCCTCTCTCATCCATATTCATAGTTATCTTTGTTCAGTGTACTTACATTGTTGTGCCACCATCTCCCAAAATTGTGTTCCAAACCACACACTCCTGTCTTCTATCACTCTGTAGTGCTCCCTTTAGTATTTCCTTTAGGGTGGGTGTCTTGTTCACAAAGTCTCTCATTGTCTGTTTGTCAGAAAATATTTTGAGCTCTCCCTCATATTTGAAGGACAGCTTTGCTGGATGTAGGATTCTTGGTTGGCGGTTTTTCTCTTTCTGTAACTTAAATATATCACACTATTTCCTTCTTGCCTCCATGGTTTCTGCTGAGAGCTCCACACATAGTCTTATTAAGCTTCCTTTGTATGTAATGGATTGCTTTTCTCTTGCTGCTTTCAGGATTCTCTCTTTGTCTTTGACATTTGATAATCTGATTATTAAGTGTCTTGGTGTAGGCCTATTCAGATCTCTTCTGTTTGGAGTATGCTGCGCTTCTTGGATCTGTAATTTTATGTCTTTCATAAGAGATGGGAAATTTTCATTAATTATTTCCTCTATTAGTGCTTCTTCCCCTTTTCCCCTCTCTTCTCCTTCTGGGTCACCAATGATATGTACATTATTGTACTTTGTTTCATCCTTGAGTTCCCGGAGACGTTACTCATATTTTTTCATTCTTTTCTCCATCTGCTCCTTTGCTTGTAGGCTTTCAGGTGTTTTGTTCTCCAATTCCTGAGTGTTTTCTTCTGCCTGTCTTTCATCTCTAGTGTTTTGCCTTTCATTTCCATAGATTCTACTGGTTGTTTTTTTGAACTTCCAGTTTCTGCCTTATATATGCCCAGTGTTTTCTTTACAGCCTCTATCTGTTTTGCAATATCTTCTCTAAACTTTTTGAATTGATTTAGCATTAGTTGTTTAAATTCCTGTATCTCAGTTGAAGTGTACATTTGTTCCTTTGACTGAGCCATAAATTCATTTTTCTTAGTGTAGATTGTAATTTTCTGTTGTCTAGGCATGGTTTCCTTGGTTATCCAAATCAGGTTTTCCCCTACCAGAACAGGCTCAGGTCCCAGAGGGAAGAAATATTCAGTATCTGGTTTCCCTGAGGGTGTGTCTTAGAAAATTGCTCCACCTTATGATGCCTCAGGTCGCTGTGCTTTTCTGCCCAGCAGGTGATGCCTTTAGCCTATAATTCTTGACTGGTGTGAGGAGGTATGACTGTGTTCCCCCAGGCTCTGGGATCTGGTTCTGAATGGAAAGGGCCCCACCCCTTTCCTCTTAGAGAAGATAGACCCCCTAGGGGGAGGTCATTAGCATTCCACTGGTCTCTCTCTCTGCTTGTGCCGTCTCCACCTTCTCTTGAGTCACAGCCCTGGAAACTGAAAATGACTGGAGCATTCTCCACTGAGCCAAAATAGAAACAGATAGTCCCCTTCAGACCTAGTCCAAGGTGACCCTCCAGCTCTCCAAGGTCAGTCATCACCCAAAGCCTCTGTCTGTTTTTTGGGGATTCGTATCTGTAGTGAGCAGTTCACACTCGCTACTTAAAACCCCAGTTGGAGCTCAGCTGAGCTATATTTGCTTGCTGGGAGAGAGCTTCTCTGTGGCACCATGAGGCTTTGCAGCTCAGGCTATGGGGGAGGGGGTCTCATGACTTGGATCTGCAGGTTTTACTTACAGATTTTATGCTGTGTTCTTGGGCATTCCTCCCAATTCAGGTTGATGTATGATGAGTGGACAGTCTCGGTTGTCCCCCGGCAGTTATTCTGGATTATTTACTAGTTGTTTCTGGTTTTTTTTGTAGTTGTTCCAGGGGGACTACTTAGCTTCCACTCCTCTCTATGCCATAATCTTGCCCAACCTCCACCTACTGCTTTTAAAGTAACCAATTGAACTCTGTCTTCTTTCCCCATTTCTCCAGTCAGGATTGGAATGTCCCTTCCATTCACCTCAGAATGGTTTCCTTGGAAAATTTAAGATTAGCATTTAAAGGACAACCATTATCTGATGACCCACACTTCTCACCAGGTATGGGGCTACATTGTTAAACCCATTCTCTCATCTAGTTATCAGAAATATTTTCAGATGAGAGTTCTGAAACGCAGGTGGAAATTTGAAACTGATGAGTCAGTCAGTGAGCACCAATGCCGAGCTGGCCTCATTCTACCTGGTTTCCAGGGCACTACTTCTTTACCATCCAATCCTATGCACCTGCGGCTCCCAGTCCACCAGTCATCAGCTGTTCTTTCTAAAGAAATTTTCATCTGAGATGAGTGAATTTAAGTCACTTTTCCAACCCAGCATCTCTATAGTTCTATATAAGTCATTAATCTCTGGCTTATTTCCCCATATTTAATGAAAACATGCCACAACTATAGTGAATCATTTTCTTACACAGCCTAGAGTGTCACTGTAAGATTTAACTTTCTGCAGTCAGGAGATGTTGCCTAAATCCTTCACCTAATGGCAAATATGCCAAAACTACATATTTCCACCAGTAGAATATCACAGAAAGGGAGCTATTGTTTTAGTAATTTCTCTTTCAACATGATGTGCTGTAACAGGTAAAAACTCCTGGGCAAAATCCCTGCACAAGAGAAATGCTCAAAGTGCTTAGCTCAGCTTTTCCCCTTTCCCTTGAATCTGAGACAGCATGAAGTAGGGACCCACACCTACCTAAATTTGAGAATCTGGAACACCAATTGCATTGGGCAGTTGTTCCCTGGCAGCTATACCAGGGTAGGGGTTCTTTTGAAACCATGCCTGAAGGATGCCCCTCTGACTTGGGTTCTAAACAATCCACTTTCATCAGGCCACTCCTTTACATGTGTCTGAGGGAGACACAAGGGCCAAAGGGTTTAAATGATGTAAGCATGGATTAAAATTCATAGTGAGGAAAAGTGCATCTTGTTTAAACCAGGTGGAGATCCTGTTAGTTGAATGAATACTTTGTAGTTTACTTGAGGTATCCACCAGGTTCCATGCATTATTGGGCCCAATTTGGTGTACATATGATAGGAGGAATCCTCAACCCTCATGTAGCAATCCCCTCCATAAATTCCTGACAACTTGCAACATTAAAAGCAAACTGAAGAGGGAGGACAAGAAGGAAGAGAAATGGATGGGTGAAAAAGTGGAAAGTTTAAATGAAGAGAACCCCAAAAAGTGGGTCCTTGAGGACATCTAGTAAGTCTCCCTAAACTTGCCTATAATACATGAACTATTTTCAGGTAGGTCTTTCTCCATCTAAATGAGTCACCTGAAAAATCTCACTGGAGAAACCGTTTGTGAGATGTGCAACTGCCCTGTTAGGTTTGACATTCAAGCATCCAATTTTACAACCCCCATCAATCCCCAGAGCCAACTTATCCCAGGAAAGCAGCCCTATTTACAAGGGGTCCTCCCACTTGTGATTTCAAACTAAATTCTCCTAAACCCTGGCAAATAATCAAGGCATTGTGCAGGATCAATGAACAAAAGTGCTGATGGAAAATTAACATCTGAAGTGCTGATCAACTCCATATTGTGAAGAGTCACCTGGGTCTCAAGGCGCCAAGGGTCCAACTGTGAAGTTCCCGCTGGAACATAGGTCTTACCAAGACCTGCTAATTCTGCCCACTTCTGAAATCTCATTCTCATTGGCCCTTGTTTAAACAGTTATGACCATGAACCAATGAGATTAGAAGGTAGAGGAGATTCCATTCATCAGTTTGGCACCTATCAGATTTCTTTTTGCATTGCATCCTCTGCTCCATGGTGTATAAAAATTAAAACATTGTGTTCTCTAGTCTCAATTACCCTTGCTTATACTTTATTAATATGCTTCTATTATTTAAAATATTGACTGCCCACCACCCCCAAGCCGATAGTCTTGAATATTCCACGTTTCCCTCAACTTTTCCTGACACATAACTCAGGTTCCACCATCTGATGTTTTCTTTCAGGATGATGAAAAAAAAAAAAAGAAAAAAAAGAAAAAACAGAAATCAAAATACAGGGTAGAATTTGTGATGGAGGTGCAAGTAGAGAGAGATGGAAACATTACGGAACATTAGGGAAATGACAACCCCATTTATACCCCTAGAAATTTCATAAAGTACTATGAACTGAAAAAATCTTAAGCGACAGAGAATGGGAAAAACTCTGTTCAGGAAGAGAATATCGCTAAGAGGACTTGCCTTTGTTTGGGGCGAGCACTAACCCCAGAGAAATCCAAAGAGAATGAAAATCCCCCCTGGGATTCCCCACCCCCACCCATCTACCCGCCAATCTTCAAGCCGAGGCCCACCTCAACCCCCATCACCTCTTCCACCTCAGCACCGCCCAGAACCACAACCCGACCTCTGAGAAATCTTGATGTCGTTCTGGAAAGGTGACACCTCCACCTGCAGCTCTGCCTGCTGTTTCCTTTCTTGGAAGACGGTCAGCAGGGGGCGCCAGAGAGATGAGGAACCAGGATCAGAACGTGGTCCATAGGGCCCACCGCGTCCTCCTTGTCACTTCCCGGCCTTTGTCTGAGGTGTGGTGAGAGGTCGGAGAGTGACCATGTACTCTTGTTGCCAACCTTAACCCCACCGCCATCCACGGAGGACTTTTTTGGGGGGTGCAGCTCTGTGGCTGGAGGAATGGGGGGTGGGGGGTAAGGTTCAGACTGGACTAGAAACCCGCCGCCCCCTGCCCTGCAGATGGCCTCCAGCACCTCCTTGCGCTCCTCTACCCGCAGTTTTGTTCTGAGAGACCCGGGAGGACTTGCTCAGCGGCCAGGACCTTGGTGGCAGCCTCCGTTGCCATTTTGGAAGTGGCCTTGCGGGACCAGTGGAGTTACAGGGACAGAGCCGGGCGCTGAGGCTCCTCTGGGTTGCCGGCCTGGGACTCCAGACCAGCGAGACCATGGGTCGTAACAGCGTCCTCTGCTGGCGGACGTGCGCTGCCCGAGGGACATCAGACGCCCACGCCACCTCACCAAGCAAACAGGCCGTGATCTGCTCTACCCGGCTTCTTGTCCAAACACCTCAATCCCCTATTCTCCTGTAACCACCATGCCTGGGCCTATGTTTTCAGAAGGGATAGCCCACTAGTTTCTTCCCATGCACCAGACACTACCTCTCTCTCCCAACAGATGTCATGCATAGGTACAACAGAGGTAGGGTCTAGTGGTCTGAATTTATTACAACCCCCACAGAAGCCATGTTCCTTAACGCAATTTTGTGGGGGCAGACTTATTAGACTTTTCATTAGGGTGGGACATTTTGATTAGGTGGTTTCCATGGAGATGTGACTCACAGGAATGTAGGTGAGACCTTTTGACCAGATCATTTCAATGGAGGTGTGGCCACACCCATCCCGTAAATAGATCACTGGAGTACTTTAAGGAGCTCAGGGTGACAAGGAGCTCAGTGAAACTGAGAGAGACATTTTGGAGGGAAAAGATATATAATCCAGAGTGTGGCCCTGGGGGGAAGCTAAGAGCTTACACAGACCAAGACATTTGGAGATGGAGACAGAAAGACATTTGGAGAGGCTAAGCTAAGAGATGAAACCTAGAGTTTGCTCTGAAGAAGCTAAGAGGGGACTCCTGGATGTTTAGAGAGAAATGACCAAGGAGAATGAAGCAGAGAGCTAATAGAAGCTAAGAGAGAGAGATGACCAGAGACATTTCGGACAAAACCATTTTGAAACCAGAATGTGGGAGCAAATGAGCAGCAGACACCAGCCACATGCCTTCCAACTGACAGAGGTGTTCCAGGCAACTCCAGTCTTTCTTCAGTGAAGGTATCCCCTTTTTATTTTAGCTGTTAGATTATTTATTTTTGCTTAATATAACTGAAGAAGTTAACAAATGTTTTAATATATCAAGACAGTTGTAACTGATGAGTTTACCATCTGCATTTTAAAGGATTTAAACAATTATTTAGTAAAGCCAAACACTTAACATTTGAATTTTATCATATTGGAATGTAAAAATGCACAATAATAATAGGCACACTACATATCTTATGTCTTTAAAGTTTTAGTTAAACATGAGTCTCTGCAGTAAAAAGAAGAGTTCCCCTATATGTAATACAAATAAAAGGTATTACTAATTAAATGCCACCATATTCAACAATGCCATTTCAGCTATTTTCTTTTTTTGTGGGGGAGCAGGCTAAATTTGATTTCAAAAGTACTTCATAGTGTAGAACTAGCCATTTTCATTAAACTAATATAGATTTAATAATTTGCATTATTATACTTTGTAACAAGCAGAAGATTGCTTATTTATAGTATGTATAAGCACAGTAAAGAATCTCTTTCAAGAAAGATCACAGCTATGACTTATGACAAAGTATGCAGTCATTACTGTATAAAGTTTATTGTCCAGAGATTTTTGAAACTGCAATCTTGAACTAAGATAAACCTAAGTCCACCAATACCAAGAAATAGTTTTAGGGAGGGGTGGCAGTGGCGGTGGGCATCTGTGGTTGCAAAGTTTCACAACAAGTACATTTCTAGCAAGTGGAAGCCTGATATACATTGCTATAAAATGAACCTTTCATATAAGGAAAACATTTTTAATTTAATTTTATTTTTTTAATTCATTTTTATTGAGATATATTCACATTCCCTGCAGTCATACAAAGTGTACATTCAATTGTTCACAGTACCATTATATAGTTGTGCATTCATCACCAAGTTAATTTTTGAACACCTTCATTTCCATACACACAAAAATAATAAGAATAAAAATTAAAATGAAAAAGAACAATTAAAGTAAAAAAGAACACTGGGTGCCATTTTTTTTGCCCCCATTTTTCTACTCATTCATCCATACACTGGACAAAGGGGAGTGTGGTCCATAGGGCTTTCCCAATCACATTGTCACCCCTCATAAGCGACAGTTTTATACAATCATCTTCAAGATTCATGGGTTCTTACTAAATATTTGTAGCACTTTTCAGGCACTTGACCTCACTCAGTAGTTAGGTTAATGTTCAGATGTTTATTTATGGAAAACTTTAAATTATATAGTTACTTCACTCTATGTTCCCACAGAACATCTGTGTTCCACAAGTAAATCCCAGTGTTCCCTGCCAAAATCAAATACTGATGCCATATATTCAACTCAGAGAAAAAAATTTAATAAAGTTAGTAGGTTGATTTCTGTCAATTTTAAGATTTTCTACTGTAAATTTTTGTTATGTCTTTGTTACCTGTCACCTCTTTGAATGCAGAAAAAAAGATTTGAAAACTATTAAATGTTATACCTAAATGATATTAGAAAATTTGAAACTGTTGGTCATACATACTTCAATCACTTCTACTGCTTATAGAAATATGCCTATAGTTTTGCTCTTATACTGCTTAAGAGCCCTATTTTCCCATATTACATGTGTTCCAATTCATATTATATAATTCAATATGTAAACATTTTAATGTGCCCAAAAGTACATTATGCAATTTCAATATGTGGTTCCTAAATATGTTTGAGAAGCACTTATTAAGGTCTGGTTATAAAACTATCTTTGGGATCCATGCCAAAGGCTAGAGCTCCAAAATCAGACTACAAAATTCTATCCTTAAATGAAAATACATGGCAAGATTCCAGTATAGATGCTACAGTTTCTATTTATTTCTTAAATACTCAGCATGTACTTTAAGTATGGTGATATAAGGAATTTTTGTTTGTGTGTATCACTGTGTTACCATTTGGGAAAATTTTGCAATGTATTTTTAGGCAGGTAGCTTTAAAAATAATGAAACTTCAGCATTTAGCACAAACTGCCCTGAGAACAGTGCACTTAAATTATAGCTCCACTGGAAACAATCTATATGAGAAATGTTAAAGTATGAAAAACAAACTCTGGAAAAGTTCTAAATTAAAAAAAGTTACCAGAATTTGAGTCACTACCAGACTACAGTACTTTTAAGAATTGGAAGGACTTTGGAAAAAAAAGGACAAACATGCATAGCTATGTGTACGCATGGACACACTCATATTGTGCTATTGTGCTGTAAGGAAAAATTGTGTCCTAAAATTTTATAGCCTAAGCATTTTATTGCAGTATCTCCTATAAAAGATATCATGCTCTAGCAGCAGGAAAGTGTTAATAAATAATATAAAGCACTGGTACAGAAGTTTGTACTATAAATGGAAACAAAGTCAAGAGCTTGGTTAGCAACAGTTTCTTTAAGTGACTGACAGCCCTTAGAAGGGAGCATGAAAGAAACATCATAATTACGTTTATGATGTAAATGCTAAGTCAAAGTAGCAATGATTTCATCTATTTCAAAGGGCACTTAACATAGTAGGAAATAAGGTGCAATGATATCTGCCACAGTAGAAATAAAATATGAACTAGAGAGAAACATTTCTTCTGTTAATATAATACTGTATATAAAGTGATGAAAGGCCTGCAGATAAAAATGATATACTGGTATATAATCCATCAACATGACATTCTACATTCTATACATGGTAACTTGAGATACTTAATATTTGCTACAAAACAGGACAACAAATATTAGGAATCAACATTTAACATTTCTCTGATCTCATCAAAACAGAATGAAGTCACATGTTCTATGTTTAAAAATATATGTTTCCTGCTTCCTTTTAATATTAGTTATAAAGCTTTATTAAAGGAAATACTTTGTTCTAGAGAAACAAGTGTCGACTTCCATGAAAATAAATAGCCCCATTATCTATAAAATCTATACTTAATATTGTAAGTCAGAAGAGTATTTACACTTCATAAAGTACATAAAATGAAATATTTATGCATAAATAGCTTTTACCATTCAAGCTTTGAAGCTAGAGATGCATTATTATAATTTGTACTCTCTTACATTACAAATGAAAATATATTCATGTGAAGCTTCACAAGATAGGAAGAACAAGGGCATGCTAATCCAGAATTAATGCTATCCCAGGACAGTAGTAAAGGTAACTGGGACCATATGAATGATCAGCAAGCAGCAAAGAATGTTAACTTCTAGAACTCCTGTGAGTTAACAGTGCCAACCAGTAGCAAGTAAGATATATATTAAAGAGTACCAAAAAACAGCACTATGAAGATATTTAAATAGAATACTGTCACAAATTTAGCCTAATTCCTAAGTGTGCTTTAGATGGGCAAAAGCAAAAATGTTACACTGAAAATGATTTACTACAACCTCAACATTTCTTGTGCTTTACAATTCTTTTCTTTGTACTTCTCTAAATTAAAGTATCTTGCTTTTCCAAGTGAGCTTGGTGAGGGCAAGTCAAGATTTAAAAGTATATGAGGTCTAAAACTGTGAAATTGTATCCTAATGCTATTTCCAGTCTTAGATTAGATCAATTAAAGCACCAGACATATTTTCCTCAAGTGACAGGGGCAAAGGCCTTTTAGAGGTCAAGGCATGATGGGAGAGGTCTCGTAACTAGTCTTAGAGAATCAAGGCATTATGGAAAGAGTGATTTTGTTCTAAATTTGACTCCAACATAATGATTGTTATTGAGTCAAGGATCCTCACAAACCATTTAACAATGTCTAGAATTCTAGAAATAATATATATGTGATCCAAAATGCTAGACAAATGCAATATGCCACCTGAAACACCTTTTAAACAATTCAGTTTATTAAATCCTTTCCTGAAGTTGGAAGGTATCCTCTTGTTGCCTTAATTATCACACTTTTAAAGTCTTAGAACTGTAAATTTGTAACCTAATGAATCCCCTGTGTAAAAGCCTATCCATTTCTTGTATTTTGCATAAGAGCAGTTCTAGCAAACCAGAACATCTGGATACAGGTGGGTGGAGACAGGAAGTTGTAAGATGTATGATGGAAAGATCAGTGTAGGTGCATGTATACCTACAGGCACAGGGGAAGGTATAAAGACACATACAGATAATCCTTGTATATATATTTCAATGGGCCAGTGTCATCTTTGGATTTGAAATTAGATAGTGTATCCACTTGAGTGTTGGAAGTATGGTAATGTACAGTATCACTCATCTTGGGAGTCATCTACATGACTTCTTCACAATGGCAATCGAATTGGGAACAACACTTGATGTGGGGATATTGATGCTGCCATTGAATACATAAGCTTCTTTGCAGCTGCATTCATGCCAGTAGGTTATGTACGTGTGGCTGTTTTTGCATGCCTCTGTGTGTGTGTTTGTGTGTGTTTCTCTCTGTGTATAGGTGTACCCTAGCCTCATCAGCCTGGAGGATACACCACATTCTGCTTGGTGTAATCTGACAATAAAAAATGAGGTTGGAATATCCTAGCCCTTGTTCTCCAGAGAACAAGCTGTAGAGGAACACCTGCTCAACACACACCCTAGGGAACATGAAAGGGGGTTGTATGTAAGTCTCTTGGTAGTTTTGCAACTCTAGTATCTCAGGAGTTATAGCTATGAACTAGAGCTCTATATTGAACTCCTTCTGAAAACCAGACATGGAAAGAAGACAAAGCAAATCATTGATAGAGTTGTACAGATGAGGGGTACAATGCCAGTGGGTTACATAATGTAGATATATTTCTTTTCCATCATATGTACATTGCACCAATGTATGTTCACAAATACTGTGATCATCCATGACTTTTTGGTAGGAGAGCTGACAAGAAAGGGAGGGAAGAGACTCAAGTACAGGATGACTACCAAGAGGCTTATGTCATACATATACTTTGTTCAAAGTAACAATGGAAAACCATGCATAGATATAGGTGTCAATACCTATGAAGATTCTCAAATAGTGGAAGTATTGATATTGATAGTTTCATCCAGTGGCTGCTAAAGACACAAATATAAATTCCCAGCACTTTTGCAATGATTAACCTAATTACATTATATAAAAAATTAATTTGTGATAATGACTGGCTATTGGGTTTATAAATTGATAATTCAAACCCTTGTTGAAGATAATGAAGTAGCTGCCAGTTCCCTGTTTCCAAGCTCCAGGGCAAGGGCCAATTCATGTTCCTGTACTCCAATGATCATGAAATATCCCAGACCCCTTCTTCTAAGAGAAACCTCACTTGAATGTTGACATCCTGAGTAGCCAGAAGGGAAAGCTGGGAAGATATATCATGTAAACCTTGTCACCTGGCTTGGGTACGGCGAGAGTTCTTTCATCATCCAGAATGCTGAGGACATGATGACGGGTAGGTGTAGGTGATTGTTTAATTAGCAGTGCTTTTGTTCAACCAAGATTTGGCCCATTTGCCCACTGCCAGTGTCCATGGTGCCCACAGATACCTATAGAGCTGAGAAACCATCATTTACTCCATGACATCTATAGCGAGGGCTTCTGTTGCTTACATGCCTGAGTCAAATCTTCCACATTGATTTCTGTGTCATTTACCCTTCTTGTTGTCTTGGAATATTCCTGGAGCCTGACATGTAATTCTCTATGTTTCTGCACTATGGCAAAGTGGTCTGGGCTCAGAGTTTGACAATCACTGTTCCCTCCTCCTTAAACATAGGGCCTGGGGAGCTTCAATGTATGTTGACCGAAGCCTGAAAATTTTTTTTACTGAGAAGTAGTTCAGCAGGTGGATTGGTCATCTGGATTGAGAAAATGTGCATTTTCCTGAAACCCTGTGCAGAGCAGGGATAATCTAAAAGGCTTGAGGCATCCAGCTTTCCTGGTACACTTGGGAGGTAGATGTGATGGCTCATCAGCTGATTCTGCCACTTCCTCAGCTGTGTGTCAGTGTGTTCTGGCTGCAGAAGTGTCCCTTCAGGAGATTCCCTTCCTTCAGTCATTCCCTGGAGCTCCTCCTCAAAAGATTTGTATGAACAAAAACATTTGTATGATGCATATGGCTGGTCACCATCCTGTAATTCTTGCTTTTCATACTCAAAGTTGCAGGATTCTGTTTTAACTGCATCACTGGCCCACTGTAGTAAATTTGTATGGATCCTGGCATTTTCCCTGGAATGGGGGCCAGAAAGTGTCTGGGTATCTGATAGCCACCTTCCCAAAGGTGCTTCTGTTGGTAGGTGAACAATAAGCATTTGTTGGGTGGGAGCATTCTCCCCTCCCTTCATCGTCTGGGTAGGCTGGACCATAAGTACATTGGGGGTCTGACTCGGGCAGCTCATAAATTAATTCTGAGGAACAGGGTTTGAGATGAACAAAAGAAGTGTGATTGGAAGTATTTGTTCTCTGCTGGAAACATTTGAGGCCAGAGGATGAGTGGAACTGCTTGGGACTCTAGACAGGTGGCTTTTCTCCTGCCCAACAGTCAGATGGGGCCTCTGATTTGGGGCATCTGCAAAGGAATTCATGGGTCCTCTTGGGCTGTTCATTGGGTGCCAAGCTCTATGGTTCTGAAACCATATCTAAGTGAAGAAAAGAGAAAGGCAATATTAGCAGACGTCAGAGAATCCAGTTCTGTTCTGCCTAGACTGTCTGTCAAGCAGATGGGTTCTTTTCAATAGGCTCCTAGCCAGTGACTACAGTAAAGACATCATTTGATTGCTGAAAGATACATCCAAGTGAAGGGCGATTATGACTCCTGGCCTTAAATGGACCCAACATTGATTGGCTGGAATTCCAGGCATTTCACACTCTTCCCAGTATTTTCCTCTCCCTCTGCTTTCCTGTGACTCTGCTTTCATATGACCTGCAGCTTGGGTGATAGGGCCTAGATCTGGAGATGACTTCTCTCCCCTCCCTCACTGTGATATCTCCAAGGCCTCCCATATTCATTCATTCCTCAAAATCTCTCCCTGGCTGTGAGTTCTTGTTAACCAAATAGAACTCATGTATCCCCTTTACTCCTGGTTCTGTAATTAAAATTTAGAGCTCTGGTCCCTGTGTTCTGTTCATCAGTACACAAACACTTAAAATGAAGATTGAGGTCATGGCACACTCAGCAATCAAATGGAGCTGGATTGAAGCTGTATCTGAAAAGGCAGCATTTCTAGAACCTGCCTTGACATTTCAGCAACTGAAAGCAACCTCTTTTGTCCTGGTGGACAGTTTCACCTCTGCCCTGATGTTGACATAAGAAACCATGGCTGATACACATGTTTATCGTTATGGCCCTAGGATCTCAAAAGGAATAAGAGGTACTTTGTCGGATTTTGTGTGAATAGACCTAGGATCCAGATTTTAAATTGTGAACAGTTCACGTATCCTAAAGCACAAGCTCCATGTTTTACTTAACACAGTTGTATCAAGTGGGCTGGGGCAGTTTCCTCCCAGCACCCCCAAACCCAGGCCTTTGGCAATGGCTCCTGACTCATTATGTCATCAAAACTGAGATTAGTGGTCAAGTCAGGACTTCTAACATCTAAACATGGATGATCCAGATGCCAATATCTGTACTGCTGCAGACCAGACAGCCTCTCACATAGTGATTTATCCAGTTTCAAATCACAGCACCACCAAGGAATACAATCCACGGCAAAGAGGGTGTTCTCAAGACAGGTGTCAACTTTCCAGTTTTTCCCCACTCTTCCTCAAATTGCTTCAAAACACATGTGCTTCCTGTAATTTCATTTCAAACCTTCTCCTTTTGCATGAGTCACTTGCAAGTCAGGCATTTGCCATTCCATTTATAGCTCTAGGTCAGAGGTTACCATGATAACCTAAAAGAGATGTATCTCAGGGGAGTGATACCACTGCCACTTGCTAAGCATGTGGTGCCACAGATATAGAACTTACTTGAATTCTTTCTTCTGGAAGGCCAGTTTGTTTGGCCAGTTCATTTCTGACTGTAAGACCACGGTATCAGTTCTGCTCAAAGGCCCCAACCAGGATGCAGGTTTGAGATCTGTTGATGAATGTCTGCTTCCGAGGGGCTTCCTTGGGAAAGTACTCTAAAGAGAGGGAACACAGTGGCAAAAGTGGACTTTCAGAACACTTTTCACATTCATACCCCACATGCAAATTTTTGAATAACTTCTTGACCAGCTAGTCTGAGATGAGCCCTCACCCCCACTGTGTACATGTGTCCATAGGCGTGTCATGAACCTCAGATACATCCCTCATGTTGACTGAAGTGAGGAGTTTGCACCGCCAAGCAGCAGCAGGACCAGAATTTCCAAAGCCTTCTTTGCTAGGTAGCTGCCTGAGTGCCACAGCCAGAGTGTGACAATGCACCCACTTCTAATGTTGTGATGCCCAGAACAAGTAATAATTGGTAACAGCCTGTGCTGGTTTGGATGTATTATGTCCCCCCAAATGCCATGTTCTTTAATGCGGTCTTGTGGGGGAAGATATATTTGTGTTGATTAGGATGGAATATTTGGGCTAAGTTCTTTCCATGGATATGTGACCACCTAACTGTAGGTGATAACTGAATTATTTCCAGGGAGGTGTGGCCCCACCCATCCAGCATGGGTCTTGATTTAATCACTGGAGTCCTGTAAAATTACTGGCACTGACCAGAAGCTAGCTGGCTTAGCTCAGAGATGCTTGGAGTTTTGGGACCCCTGATGTTGCCTCAGCTTAGAGAGACATTTTGAAGATGGCTGTTGAAAGCTGATGCTGACATTCTGGGGAATGCCAGTTTTAAATGCAACCTGAGAGCAAACAGATGCCAGCCACATGCCATCCCAGGTAACAGACATTTTCTGGACACAAATGGCCTTTCTCCAGTGAAGGTACCTTATTGTTGATGCTTTAACGTGGACACTTTATGGTTTTAAGACTGTCTCTTTGTAACCAAGTAAGCCCCCTTTAAAAAGCCAATCCATTTCTGGTGTTTTGCAAAGCAGCAGCATTAGAAAAGCAGAACACTATCCTATATATTTGTTTCTTCTTTTGGGAAAAAGGACCACATTGATGTGTGGATTTGCTGAATGGGTTCTATTGGGGTAAAGTATCGAGACTGCAGGGTACTTACCTTGATTCCCAGGCTGCTGAAACTCCTGCCATTGGGTTTGCTCTTCTTCTGAGCAGGATCCAGACCATGTTTGGTGCTGCTTTACACACCTTTTTCTCTGGTTCCAAAACCAAATCTAAACAGCCAAAGAAGACGGAAAGAAGAATCAGCAACTGTGCCTACTTTATTGCAAACAACAGTTACAATAAAGCTAAATGCAAGCTGAGTAGTCTACCACATCCTGGGGGAGTTACCCTTAAGATAAATGCTATTTGCTTGCAAGGATGTCACCATTGCCAACTATTAACATAAATTTCAGAACAGCACATTACCTAACCTCAACTCATGTTAGCATTTCACTTTGGGTCCTGCTCAGGGAATCAAGAGGGTTCCCCCTGGGGAAGGAGACAGTGTTGGGTTTCTGAAAGCAGAGCCTATTCCCTCTCCCTCCCTCTGTCATGCCCAACTTTCCCTCTGATCTGGGGTTTACCATCCCCTCTGAATCAACAATGCCATTGCCAAGCACAACACTTGTGGTGTGATCTGTGAGAACAGTGCCCTTCAATGGGGACACAGGATTGTCCACCTCAAAATAATGTCCATCTACTCATTCATATTTCTCTCTTAGTCCATTCCAGAATTGGCACTCAAAACAGATTATGCCTAGAGTTGTGACTGCTGCTTGCAATGTGAGGAATTGAATTCTCCCTTGGTTCCTCATTATGCCAGTCAGAATAGGAACATCCTTTCCATTCTTCTCTGAGCATTTTCCTTGTAAAACTGGATCACTCATGATAAGACTTATGTTCTAAAGGACAACCATTGTGTGGTGACCTGTACTTATCACCCAGGCATGGGGCTACAATCTCACAGCCATTTTCTCAATTAGTTATCAGAAATATTTTCAGACAAGAGGTGTGTTGTAGTTTGCTAATGCTGCCAGAAAACAAAACACCAGAGATGGATTGGCTTTTATAAAAGGGGGTTTATTTGGTTACACAGTTAGAGTGTTAAGGCCATAAAGTGTCCAAAGTAACACATCAGCAATTGGGTACCTTCACTGGAGGATGACCAATGGTGTCCGGAAAACCTCTGTTAGCTGGGAAGGCATGTGGCTGGTTTCTGCTCCAAAGTTCTGGTTTCAAAATAGCTTTCTCCCAGGACGTTCCTCTCTAGGCTGCAGATCCTCAAAAATGTCACTCCTAGTTGCCCTTGGGATATTTGTCCTCTCTCAGCTTCTCTGGAGCAAGAGTCTGCTTTCAATGACTGTCTTCAAACTGTCTCTCATCTGCAGCTCCTGTGCTTTCTTGAAAGTGTCCCTCTCGGCTGTAGCTCATCTTCAGAATGTGACTCACAGCTGCACTGAGTTCCTTCTCTTTGAATCAGCTAATTTATATGGCTCCACTGATCAAGGCCCACCCTGAATGGGAAGGGCCATGCCTCCATGGGAATATCTCATCAGAGTCATCACCCACAGCTGGATGGGGCACATTCCAAGCAAATCTAATCAGCACCAAAACATCTGCCCCACAAGACTACATCAAAGATAATGGCATTTGGGGGACACAGTACATTCAAACTGGCACAAGGTGTAAAACAGTGGAAATTTGAAGCAGCTGTGTTACATAGCCAACACCATTGCCACACCCTCCTCACTTTATATGGTTTCCTGCATGGTCCTTCTTTACCAACCAATTGAATGTACCCTGCGGCTTTTGACCAGCCAGCCAGTAGTTGTTCCCACAGCCCACGTTTTGATTCATGGGATGTGAGCAAACCGGGTATCACATTGACAGAACTGATGCCAAAAGAGAAAAGAAATGTTTTCTTCCTCACCATCCCTCACATTAAGGCCACTATAGCCAATGGGTTATTGGAAACCAGGCTTTTGAAACAAAATCCTGACCTCTTTATTTCCCACAAGTTAGTCATTGCTACCTCTTCCTTGTCCACCTATACAGTGCTTTTCCTGGTATAGCATTATTTTCTCCAGCTACCTCCATGATCCTTGGAGAAGGTGTGATTAGCTTCATTTTCACACCAACTGTCCCATTCAAAAGAAGTCCATGCCACAAGAGAGGTGATTCAACTTCAAATGCTTTCTAGAGAAATTCTCATCTGAGAAGATGGAATTTACCTGACTATCTCACTCCAGCATCCCCATGATTGTATCTAAGTCATTATTTTCTGGACTAGGACCCCATAAATAATGACACCATGCCACCTCCACAGTGAATGAATTACTTAAACACCACTGAAGGTCATGGAAGGATTCAACTTTCAACAGTAGGTTGGTGACACCTAAGCCTTCACCTCCAATGAAGAGGAAATACTCCAAACCGACATATTTCCACCATTGGCACACATATAAAGGGAGATGTTGTTTTAGGCACTTCTCTTTCAATGTGACATGACATGACATGGAAATACTCATGAGTGAAATCCCTGCATGATAAGAGAAATCCTCAAAAGTGCTTAGCCCAGCTTTCCTCCTTTACCTTGAATCTGAGAGAGCAGGAAGTAGAGACTCACACCTACCTGAATTTGAGACTCTGGAACATCAATTTCATTGGCCAGGTGTTCCCTGGCAGCTATACCAGGGTACAGGTTCTTTGCAAACCAGGACTGCAGAACCTGCCTTTGACTCAGGTTCCAAACAATCCTCTGCCTTCAGGCCTCTCCTTTTGGCAGCCTGAGGATGAGAATAGGGCAAAAACAGTTTGAACTATGGAAATTTGTGTGAAAACCTATGGTGAGAGCAAAAGTGCTTCTCATCTGTTCCAGCTGAGAGCATTCAAACCAAGAAATACTATTGTGTTTTACTCCAAGGATCCACCTGATACCATGTAATGTTGGATACAGGTCATTGTACGTATACATGCCAGAGAGAATCCTAAGCACTCATGCAGGAATCACCTCCATAGATTCACTGAGATCTTGCCAAATATGCAAATCCAAGAGGAAGCCAGAGAAGGAAGAGATAGGGGTGGAAAGAAAAAAAAAACAGGAAGTTTAAGAAAACCCAAAAAGGTGGGTCCCTGGGGATAAATAGTAGGTCCCCAAAACTTTCCGGTATCACATGAGGCATTTTCAGGTAGGTCTTTCAGCAACCAAAGAACTCACCTGAAAACTTTCACTGGAGGAGCCATCTGTGGGACTCTTGTCTGTCCTCATAGCTTTTAAATTCTGACCTCCAATTTTACAGCCCCCGTGAATCTCTGGGCCCAAATGGTCCCAGGAAAGCAGATCCATCATCAAGGGGTCCCACCACTCATGTCGACATTCTAAACTTTCCTAAAATCTGGCAAATAAGAAAAGCATTTGGCATGAGTGAAAAAAGGAAGGTGCTGATGGAAAATTACCATTTGAAGGGCTAGTCAAATCCATATTGGGAAGAATCACCTGGGTCCCATGGAGGCAGGGGTTGAACTGAACAGTTTCTGCCAAAACATGGGTCTTAATATGAAGCCATGCCCAAGACTGAAATCCCATCCTCATTGGCCCTTCCTTGATTAAATATTTATGACCATCAACCAGTCAGAATGGATGGAAAAAAGATTTTCCATTCGACAATTTGGCACCCATCAGAATCCTTTCCTATAGCATCCTGTGCTCCATGGTTTATAAAAATAAAAACATTGTGTCCTCTGTACTCATCAAGTACTCTTGCTTCTACTTTATTACAGATGATCCTATTACATTAAATGTCGAGCCTCTGGGAGCCTTGAACATTTAACCATTTCCTTAGCTTTTACTGACACATAAGCTGAGTTCTACCACCCAATGAATCCATTGTTTCTTTCCACATGTTGCAAAAGTTAAGAAATTAAAATAGAGGAATGAATTGGTGTCAGAGTGCAAGTGCAGCCCGAGGCAAAATGTAACAGAATCCTAGAGTTGGCAACACTATTTATGCCCCTAGAAATTTCAAAAAGCTCTGTGAACTGAGACAACCTGGAAGGAGGCAGAGAATGGCCCAAGCTCCCTTCATCCTTGAAGGAAGTGAAGAAAACACCACTAAGAGGACTTCCCTTTCTTTGAGGCTGGGCACTAATCCTGGAGAAATATGGAAGAGGAGGAAAATTCCAGCAGGAAACCCTCTCCCCCACCTTGGCCAACCAACCCTCAGGCAGAAACCCACTGCAACCCCCATCCAATCTCCCAGCACAGCCCTGCCCAAGCCCCACCCCCACATTTATCACATCCTGATGTTGGGCTCCAAAGGCAAAAGGCCCACCTGAGCCCCAAGGCTGTTACCCTATTTGGAAGACAGACAGCAGGGAGAGCCATAGAACTGATGTTTCTGCACCAGGATGTAGTCCACACCACTCACAACCTCATCCATTTCACCTCCAGGACTAGGCCTGAGGAGTGACAAGCAGTCAGTGTGAAAACATGACCATTTGTGGCCCATCCAACTCCCAACCACCATCCTCAGGGTTCTTCTGGTCTTATGGTTGAAGCTGTATTGTCAGAGGAATCTGGAGAGAGGAAGACCATGACTGGACCTAGAAACCCACCACCCCCTGCCCTCCAGATCACCCCCAGGACCTCTTTGTGCTACTCTACCCTGAGTATCATTCTGAGAGCCCAGCAATGACTTGCTCAGCAGCCGGGGCCTAGGAGGGGCACTCAGCCACCTTTAGGCAGAGGCCTTGCAGAGACAGTTGAGTTACAGAGCCAGAAGCTGGGCCCTTGTGCTTCTCTGAGATGCCCAGCCTGGGTCTCCAAACAAGCAGGTACCCATCATCCTCTGCCAGTGGGCATGCCCTTTATGGAACATTAAACACAAATGGTACCTGACTTTTTCCTCACCAGCCACACAGGTGGCCATCTGCTCTACCTGGCTTTCTTGGCCAGACACTTCAGTCCCATTTTCTCCTGCAGCCAACCTCCCCAAGCCTATGTTTTCAGAATCAAAATCCCACCAATATCCTACCCTGCAACAGATCCTCCCTTTTTCCTGACTGGTGCCCTGTATGGGTACACTGACAGAGAGGTAGGGATAAAGATGGTGGAGGCAGGAAGTTGTATGATGTGTAAGAAAGAGGTCCACATAGGTGCATGCATATCTGTGGCACAGGGGAAGGTATAGACACAACTATAGATATCATATACATATATATATATATATATTTAAATGGGCCAGTGTCACCTTTTATTCCTAAACTAGATATTTGTATCCACTTGGATGTTGGAAGTATGGTCACGTGACTAGGGATAGTAGCCTTGCTCATCTGGGTTTCTACTGACTTTCACTTGATGGCAATGGAAATGGGAATGACAATTGTGGGGATGTTGATGTGGCCATTGAATGCTTCAGAATCTTTTCCACTGCATTGAAGCCATTTGTGCTTGTCTCTGTGTCTGTGTTTTGCCTTCCTGTGTGTGTGCATGTATGCCTTCCTCCTCCATCTGTGTGTGTGCGTGTGTGTGTGTGTGTGTGTGTGTGTGTGTGTGTGTGTGTGTAACCTAGGCTTAACACCCTATGTGATGTAGAAAATTCTGCTTGGTGTAATCTGGTAATAAATAATGGGGTTGAAATATCTTGGTTCTTGTTCTCCAGAGCCATCACCCTATAGGAATACCCACTCACACACTCCAGGAACCATGAAAGGGGTGGGTGTAAGCCTGTTTGTACTTTTGCAACCCTGGTATCACTGGAGTGATAACTAAGAACTAGAGCTCTGTATTGAACTCTTTCTCACAAATAGACATGGCAAGTAGACAAAGGAAATCACAGACAGGTTGGTAAGGATAAGGGGAGAGAATGCAAATTTGTGGAATTACACAATATAGACATATTTTATGTTCCATGGAATGTTCATTGTATGAATGAATGCTCAAAAATAGCATGATCACACATGTGATTTTGATGAGAGCTTTGAAAAGAAATGGAGGTGGGAGACTCAAGTACAGGATGACTGTCAACAGGCTTAAAATCTACATATACTTTATTCAAAATAACAAAAAACAACCAGGCATAGATATGAGGGTCAATATTTATGAAGTTTCTCAAACAGTGGATCTATTGATATCAGTATTTTCATCCAGTGGCTGGTATATTCACAAGTAGAACTTTCCATGCAGATTTTTGACATTTCACCTGATGACATGAGGTAAACGAATCCATTTATGTTCACGTCTTACTACTGGGGATATAACCTGTTCATTCATCCCCTTATTTAGGATATTGAAGTAGCATCCAGTTTGCTGTTTCAAGCCTCAGGGCTAGGGTCAAGCACATTTTCCTGAACTCCCATGATCAGGAAATATACCAGCCCCTCATTTTCTACAGAGAAACCACATTTCACCTTTGACTTCCTTACTTGCAAGAAAGGAAAGCTGGGATGATATATCACATTAGACTTGTTGCCTGGCTTAGGTATGGTGAGAGTTCTGTCACCATCCAGATTGCAGAGGACATGATGATGAGTAGGTGTAGTTGATTGTTTATCTTGTAATGCTTTCATTCAATGAACATTTGGCCCATTTGCTCACTGCCAGTGTCCACGGTGCCCACAGAGGCCTATGGAGCTGGGAAACCATCATTTACTCCATGAAGTCTATAGCGAGGGCTTCTGCTGCCTACATGCCTGAGTCAAATCTTCCACATTGGTTTCTGTGTCATTTACCCTTCTTGTTGTCTTGGAATATTCCTGGAGCCTGAGATGCAATTCTCCATGTTTCTGAACCAAAGGAAAATGGTCTGGACTCAGGATTTGAGAATGACTGCTTTCTTCTAAAATGAAGGCCTTGGTGGGCTTCAACATATGTCAACAAGATCCTGAAAATGTCTCCACTGAGAAGTGGTTCAGTTGGTGGATAGCATATTCCTGGGGACCCAGATTGAGAAAATTTGCATTTTTCTGAAATTCTGTGCCCAGCAGGAATGTTCTAAAGGCTTGAGGCATCTAGATTTCCTGGTACACTTCGGCAGAATTCTGTCTGCCACTTCCTCAGCTGTGTCTCAGTGTGTTCTGGCAGCAGTAATGTCCCTTCAGTATTTTCCCATTCACACCCTGGAGCTCCTCCTTGCCACACACTTGTTTGGGCTTAGGTGTGTCTGGCTGATCGCCATTCTGTAATTCTTGTTTTCATACTCAGGTTGAGTCTCAGGATTCTGTTTTAACTGCATCACTGCCCCACTGGTAGATTTGTATCAACCCTGGCATTTTCCCTGGAATGGGGGCCAGAAGGGAGTCTGGGTATCTGAGAGCCACATTCCCAGAAGTGCTTCTCTTGGTAATTGAACTTTAAGGGTGTGTGGGGTGAGAGTGTTCTCCCCTTCCTGTACAGTCTGGGAGGGCTGGACCACAAGGATATTGGGGGTCTCACTCACACAGCTCACAAATGAATTTCAAGGAATGGAATTTGAGATGAACAGAAGAGTGATTGGAAGTGCTTGTTGTCTGCTGGAACCATTTGAGGCCAGAAGATGTTTGGAAGTAGTTGGGACTCTGGATAGGTGGCTTTTCCCCTGCCCAACAGTTGGATGGGGCTGCTGATTTAGGGCATCTGCAAAGGAATTCATGGGCCCTCTTGGGTTCTTCTTTGGGTGCTGATCTGTACAGTTCTGAAACCCTATCTAAATGAGGGCAAGATAGAGAGGGCATCACCAGACATCAGAGAATCCAGTTCTGTTCTGCCTAGAGTGTCCGTTAAGCAAATGGGTTCTTTTCAATAGGCCCAATGTCTGGTGAGTACAGTAAAGATAACATTGGATCATTGAAAGATACCTCCAAGTGAAGGGTGATTATAACTCCTGGCCATGAATGGGCCCAACATTGCTCAGCTGAAATTCCAGGCATTCCATAACCTTCCCATTATTTTCATCTCCCTCTTCTTTCCTCTGAGTCTGCTTTCATATGACATGCAGCTTGCATGATAGGGCATAGATCTGGAGATTATTTTCTTCTCCCTCAGTGTGATATCTTCAAGGCCTCCCATATGCATTCCTCCCTCAAAATCTCTCCCTTGACTACAAGTTCTTGTGAGCCAAATAGAACTCAAATACCTCTGTGCTGGTTTGAATGTAGTATGTCCCCCAAAACACCATTATCTTTGATGTAATCTTGTGTGGGCAGATGTTTCAGTTTTGATTAGATTGTGATTCTTTGAGTGTTTCCATGGAGATGTGCCCCACACAACTGTGGGTGATGACTCTAATTGGATAATTTCCATGGAAGCATGGCCCCACCCATTCAGGATCGGCCTTGATCAGTGGAGCCATATAAATGAGCTGACAAACAGAAGGAACTCAGTGCAGCTAACAGTGACATTTTGAAGAGGAGCTACAGCCAAGAGGGACACTTTGAAGAAAGCACAGGAGCTGCAGATGAGAGACAGTTTGAAGATGGCCTTTGAAAGCAGACTCTTGCTCCAGAGAAGCTAAGAGAGGACAAATACCCCAAGTGCAACTAAGAGTGACATTTTTGAGGAACTGCAGCCTAGAGAGGAATGTCCTGGGAGAAAGCCAATTTGAAACCAGAACTTTGGAGCAGATGCCAGCCACATGCCTTCCCAGCTAACAGAGGTTTTCCAGACACCATTGGCCATCCTCCATTGAAGGTACCCAATTGCTGATGTGTTACTTTGTGCACTCTATGGCCTTAAGACTGTAACTGTGTAACCAAATAAACCCCCTTTATAAAAGCCAATCCACATCTGGTGTTTTGCATTCTGGCAGCATTAGCAAACTAGAACAAACTCTTTCCTCCTTGTTTTGTGACATTTAGAGCTCTAGTCCATGTATTCTGTTTGTCAGTATAGAAACACAAAAACTGAGGATTGAGATCATTGCACACTCAGCCATCAAATGGAGCTGAAATGAAGCCATATCTGAAAAGGCAGCATTTCTAGAACCTGTCTTGACATTTCAGCAGTTGACCTGAAAGCAACCTCTTGTGTTCTGTTTAACAGTTTCATCTCTGCCCTGATGTTCAGTATACAAAACCATGGCTAATACACGTGTTTATGGTTATGGGCATAGGTTCTTAAAACCAGTAAGAGATTCTCTGTTGGATTTTGTGCAAATACACATTGGATCCTGATTCTTAAATCATGAACAGTTTGCATATCCTAAACCATAATCTGCATGCTTTATTTAATGCAGGGTTTATCAACTGGGCTGGGGCAGTTTCCTCCCAATGTCTCCCAACCCCAGGCCTTTGGCAGTGACTTCCAAGTGATTAGGCCATCAAAATTGAGATTAGTGGTCAAGGCAGGATTTCTCCTAGCATTTAAACATAGATGACTGAGATGCCAATAAATGTACTGCTGTGTACCAGACTGCCTTTCACATAGTGATTCTTCTGATCCCAAATCACAGCACTGCCATGGAATAGAATCCCTGGCAAAGAGGGTGTTCTCAAAACAGGTTTCAATTTTCAAAGTTGCCATACATTTTTTGTCACCTTGCTTTAAACACATTTGCTTCTTGTAGCTTCATTCCAAATGGCTGCCCTTTTACATGGGTCTCTTGCAAAGCTAGGGATTTACCATCCCATTCCTAGGTCTAGGTCAGAGGCCACTGTCATGACCCAATGACAAGTTTCTCAGGGGATTGCTACCACTGCCACAGGCAAAATATTTGGTGCCACAGACATAGAACTTACCTGAATTCTTTCTTCTGGAAGGCCAGTTTGTTTGGCCAGTTCTCCTCTGACTGTAATATCAAGGTCTTGGTTCTGCTCCAAGGAGTCAACCAGGATGCTGGTTTGAGATCTGCTGTGAATGTGAGCTTCCAATAGGCTTCCTTGGGAAAGAACTCTGAAGGAGAATGAGTATAATAGCAAAAGAGGAATTTCAGACTGTTTTTCACATTCATACCCCACAAGGAAATTTTTTAATACCTTGTTGACCACCTTGTCTGTCAATGAGCCCCCACGCCCACCAAGAGTCTGTCCATAGATATGTCATGGACCTTGGATACAAACCTTATATTGGCTGAAGAGATGATTTCGCATGGCTAATCAGCAGCAGGGACAGAAATGTCCAAAGCCATCCTTGCTATGTAACTGCCTCAGTGCCACAGCCAAAGAGTGTGAAATTGTGCCCACCTCTGGCATTGTGATGCCCAGATCAAGTCTTTATTGGCAAGTACTATACATACATACATATATGTTGGAAAATGAGGGCCCCCATTGAAGAGTGATTTCTGCTGAATGGGTTCAATTGTGGGAAAGTGTCATGTGTACAGTGTACTCATCTTTATTACAAGGCTGCTGAGGCTTCTGACACTGGTTTTTGTCTTCTCCTGAGTATGATCCTAACCATATTTGGCACTGCTTTCTGCACCTTGCTGTCTGGTTCTGAAACCATACCTAAAGGGGCAATTAAGACAAAAGAAGAGTCAGCAACCCCACTTCCTTTATTGCAAACAACAGTTACGGGAAAGTTAAATGCAAGCTGAGTACCTTACCCTATCCTGGGGGACATAAACATGAGACAAAGGATATTATGCTTGGAAAGCCATCACCACTGCCAACAATTAGCATAAAATTTAGAACAGCACATTCCCTAACCTCAACTCATAGTAGCTGTTCACTTCTGGTCCTGCTCAGGGAATCGATACAGTTCCCCATATGGGAAGAGACAGTGTATGTTCTCCAAAATTAGAGCTTATTCACTCTCCCTTCTTCTGTTCCACCCACCTCTCTGTCCTATCTGTGGATTGACTCCTTCTGAATGTCTTTCATTTGCCTGTGCCACCCCTCTGAACAGTGCCATCAACAAGTACAACCCATGTGTTGTGATCTCTGAGAACAATACCCTTCAGTGGGGACACAGGATTGCTCAGTCAAAATTATGACCATCTAGTCCTTCATATTTGTCTCACAGTTACTCCACTCTAGAACTGCAACTCATAACAGAGAGTCCTAGTGACTCAGATGCCTAGGGTTGCAACTACTGCTTGCAATGTAAGGAGTAGAACTCTGTCCTGACTCCTCATTATGTTAGTCAGGGTACACATGTCCTTTCCATTCACCTCTGATCATTTCTGTTGGAAAACTGGACAACTCATGATATGACCCATTCTGAAGGACAGCAATTCTATGATGAACTGTTCTTCTCACACAGGCATTGGGCTACAATGTCACACATATTCTCTCATTTAGTTATCTGAAATATTTTTGGAAAGGAGGTGTGAAACACTGTGGAAATATGAAGCTGATCTGTTAGGCAGTGAGCACTGTTGCCAAGTCCTCCACATTCTACATGATTTCCTGGATGGTCCTTCCTTACCATCAAATTGAATGCACCCTGCAGCTCTTGGGCAGCCAATCAGCAGGTTTTCCCACAGCACACATTTTGATTCAGGTGATGTGAGCAAACCTAGTCTTCATAGTCAGAACTTGTTCATAAAGAGACAAGAAATACTCTTTTCCTCACCATCCCCTCACACTGAGGCCCCTAAAACCCATGGATTATTGGACACTAGGCCATTTGATACAAAACCCTGACCCCATTATTTTCCATGAGTTGGTCATTGCTACCTCCTCCTTGTCCACCTATATACTGCTTTTCCCATTAGTCTCTCCAGCTACCTCCATGATCCATGGAAAACTTCTGATTAGCTTCATTTGCTAGAGTTCTTTTGAATGTGATACTATATGTCATGCTCAAAAGAACTCTGTGCCACTGGAGAGTCAATCCCTCTTGAAAGACTTTCTAGAACAATTCTCATTGGAGGAGGTAGAATTTACCTGAGTTTCTCCCTCCAGGGTCCCCATAAGTATATATAAGTCATTATTTTCTGGCCTAGGTCCCCATAAATAATGACATGTGCCACCTCCACAGTGAATCAATTTCTTACACATCAGAATTCATCGTATGGTTTAACTTTCTCCAGTATGGGGTGATGCCTAAGCCTTCAACTCCACTGAAGGCAAATACTCCAACCCACATATTTCAACCAGTGGCAAACATATAAAGGGAGCTTCTGTTTTAGGACTTTCTCTTTCAATGTGACATGACATGACATGGAAATACTCCTGAGCAAAATCACTTCATGATAAGAGAAATCCTCTAAAGTGCTTAGCCCAGAGCAGAAGAAATGGCAGCATAGAGAGGAGTGGAAGCTAGTTTGTACCCCTAAAACAGCTAGTAAACAATCAGGAAGAACTAGTAAATAATCTGGAATAACTGTGGGGGGACAAACGTGACTGTCCACTCATCATATACCAACCTGAATTGGGAGGAATGCCAGAGATTGCAGCATAAAATCTGTAAGTAAACCCATGGATCCAAGTCTGGATCCCCATACCCCCATGGCCTGAACTGCCAAGCCTGAGAGCACCCTTCCCCATGGCAAACTGCAAAGCCTTGCTATGCTAGAGAGCAGCACTCTCTCAGCAAGCAAATATAGCTCAGCTGAACTCCAGCTGGGGTTTTAATTAACAAGTATGGACAGCTCACTACTACAAGCTATGAATCCCCAACAAGCAGACAGAAGCTTTTGGTGAGGACTCACCTTGGAGAACCAGAGGACCTCTCTGGGAGGGAATGGGAGCCCAGAGGATCAGATGCTGTCTCTGGCCAATGGGTGAAAATGTGGGGTCCCACAGACTGATCATGATGGGGGCATTCTGCCCCTTTTTGGCTCAGTGGAGAAAGCCTCACCTATTTTCAATTCCCAGCACTCAGACCCAGACAAGGGCAGAGAAAGCAGAGTCAGAAACCATTCTAATGCTAATGACCTTTCCTTAGGGGGTGTATCTTCCCTATGAGGAAAGAGGCAGTGCCAAGCTCTACTACCCACCTTCCATTCAGAACCAGATCACAGAGCCCGGGGGAAAACAGCCATGTACCACACCTTATACCATTCCTACATGAGAGGCTGAGAGGTGCCATCTGCTGGGCAGAGAAACACAGTGATTTGAAGCCTCACAGGGTGTATCAAGCTAAGACACACTCAGGAAGACATGATACTATTGCCTCCTTCTAGACCTGAGCCCCTTCGTGTCTGGGAAAACCTTATTGGGGTAACCAAGGAAACCACATGCCTAGACAACAGAAAACTAAAACCTACACTACAAAAAATGAAGTTATGGCCCAGTGAAAGGAACAAACTTACACTTCAACTGACATACAGGAATTTAAACAACTAATACTAAATCAACTCAAATATTTCGGGTAGATATGGCAAAAGAGATGAAGCGTATAATGAAAATACTGGGTGTGCATATGGCAGAAATTGAATGTTTAGAAAAACAACTGGCATAATCTATGCAAATGAAAGGCACAACACAAAATATGAAAGACATGATAGAAACATACAACAGCAGACCTAAAGAGGCAGAAAGAAACACTCAGGAACTGGAGAACAAGGCAACTGAAAGCCTACACACAAAAGAACAGATAGAGAAAAGAATGGAAAAATATGAGCAACATCTCCAGGAACTTAAGGACAAAATGAAAAGCAGGAATGTACATGTTCTTGGTGTCCCAGAAGGAGGAGAGAAAGAAAAAGGGACAGAAGCAATAATAGAGGAAATAATCAATGAAAACTTCCCATCTCTTATGAAAGACATAAAATTACAAATCCAAGAAGCACAGCATACCCCAAACAGAATAGATGTGAATAGGCCTACACCAATACACTTAATAATCAGATTATCAAATGTCAAAGATAAAGAGTGAATCCTGAAAGCAGCAAGAGAAAAGCAATCCATCACATACAAAGGAAGCTTGATAAGACTGTGCGGATTTCTCGGTAGAAACCGTGGAGGCAAGAAGGAAGTGGGGTGATATATTTAAGATACTGAAAGGGAAGAACCACCAACCAAGAATCCCATGTCTGGCAAAACTGTCCTTCAAATACAAGGGTGAGCTTAAAATATTCTCTGAGAAACAGACAATGACAGAGTTTGTGAAGAAGATACCTGCTCTACAGGATACACTAAAGGGAGCACTACAGACAGAAAGGAAAAGACAGGAGTGAGAGGTCTGAAACACAATTTTGGGAGACAGTAGCACAGCAATGTAAGTACATTGAACAAAGATGACTGTAAGTATGGTTGAAAGAGGAAGGTTAGGAGCATGTGGGACACTAGAAGGAAAGAGGAAAGTTAAAGACTGGGACTGTATAACTCAGTGAAACCTAGGGTGTCAATGATTGTGATAAAAGGTACAAAAATGTTTTTACATGAGGGAGAACAAATGAATGTCAACATTTCAAGGTGTTAAAAATGGGGTGGGATTGGGGGAACAGTACAATCAATGCAAACTAGAGACTATAGTTAACAGAAACAGTGTATTATGCTTCCTTTAATATAACATAGGCAGTATACAAAAGCTAAATGCATGTGGGGGTACATAGGGGAAGGGTATGTTACTCTTGACATTGATGATGGTGTCTGACTCTTTATTCTACTTTAGTGTAATTTTATCTTTCCTTTTGTTGCTTCCTAGCTGTCATGTTTTATTTTGTTTTGCTTTGCTTCTCTCTCTTTTATTTTTCTCTTGTCTCTCTACCTTCTTTGACTTTTTCTCCTCCTTTGTTGAAGAAATGGAGATGTCCCTGTATAGGTAGTGGTGATGGTGGTGAATACATAAATATGTGACTACACAGGGAACCATCTATTGTTTACTTAGGATGGAATGTATGGTGTATGAACAAAATGGTCTTCAAAAATGGGTTGATGAGGAAATCTTGAGGTCCCTATATTGAGTGAAATATGACAGACACATAAGGACAAATATTGCAGGGTCTCACTGATATGAACTAATTATAATTTGTAAACTCTTAGACGTGAAATGTAAGTTACCAGGATATAGAACAAGGCTAAAGAAGGGGGAGTGGTTGCTTATTATGAGCAGAATGTTCAACTAGGTGAACTTAAATGTTTGGTAACAGACAGAGGTGATGGTAGCATGTTGTGAGAATAACTAACAGTGCTTAATGGTGTGTGAATGTAGTGGAATGAGGAAGCTCAGAGTCATGTATGTCACCAGAAGGTAAGTTGGAAGTCAAAAGAAGGGAATATATAAAACAGTGAATTTTGTGGTGGATAATGTCCATGATTAACTGGACAAATATCAGAAATCTCTCTCAGGAACTAGAACAAATGTCTGACACTATAACTGAAAGCTAATAATAGAGGGGCATACAGGAAAAAATTATACCTATTGCAAACTATATACTACAGTTTTTACAGTATTTTAATATTCTTTCATCAATAGTAACAAATGTAGTATACCAATACTACGAATCAATAATGGAGGGGGAGTGGTTAGAGGTATGGGAGGATTTGACTTTCCTTTTTTGGTGTCTTTATTTTCTGGTGTAATGAAAATGTTCTAAAAATTGAAAAAAAATTTAATTGTGATGGATGCACAGCTGTATAAGGGTACCATGAGCAATTGATTGTTCACTTTGGATCTTTGGATAATTGCATGGTATGTGAAAAATGTCAATAAAATAAAAAAAACGTACAATACAATAAATTGAACAGAGCCACTAGCTAGCCTGTGAGTATGAATCACTTCAATGGAAGTACCAAATCATAATAAAAAATAATGATAAACAAAAGTTATTTGAAAAGAAAAAATTTATTTCAGGCATGATTAGGGCCCTTAGTAAGAGTAATCTAAGTTGATGTGTGGCAATTTCCAATGCAAGATAATTTTAGCAAATTACTTAGTGATTGTGTAAATGTGACATGCCTGAAAATGTTAATTAAACTGGTTTATACACACACACACAGACACACACACAGACACACACACACACACCCCAAAGTGCTTAGCCCAGATTTCCATCTTTACGTTGAATCTGAGAAAGCATAAAGGACCAACTCACACCTACCTGAATTTGAGACTCTGAAATGCCCATTTCATTGGCCATGTGTGCCCTGGCAGCTATACCAGGGTAGGGATTCTTTTCCAACCATGCCAGCAGAACATGCCTTTGACTAGTTCCAAACAATCCTCACCTTTCAGGTGTCTCCTTTCAGCATGCTTGAGGAAGAGAATAGATCAAAAGTATATTGAACATTGTAAATATGTGTCAAAACCAACAGGGAGAGCAAAAGTTCACGTCACTTATTCCTGGTGGAGAGTAGATAAATCCAATGAATACAATAGTGTTTTACTTGAATGATCCACCTGGTGCCATTCAAAATTGGATGCAAGTTGTTGAACATATACATGACAGAGAGAATCCTAAAAATGCATGTAGGATTCACCTCCATTGATGCACTGAGAGCTCACCAAATTCAATGGAAAGCCATGAGGAAGGAAGGAAGGAAGAGAGATAGATGGAAAGAAAAAAGTGGAAAGTTTACATGAAGAAAACCCAAAAAGTTGGGTCCTTGGGGACAAATTGTAGGTCTCCCTAAACTTGTCTGTAAATAATAATTTGGCTAAAATTGTCTTGCATTTCTGTGGAGTGGCCGTTTGTGAGAATCACATGTGTCCTGTTAGATTTTATGATGAAACAACCAATTTTACATTCCCAATCAATCTCTGGACCCAACGTATCCCAGGAATGCAGCAACATCAACAAGGGGTCCTCCCACTCATGACCACAATCTAAATTTTCCTAATCTCTGGGAAATAAGCAAGGTATTTGGCATGATCAACAAAGAAAGGTGCTGATGGAAAATTACTATTTGAAGTGCTGCTCAAATCCATATTGGGAAGAGTCACCTGGATACCACAGTGACAGGAGTCCAACTGAGCAGTTCATGCCAAAACACAGCTCTTAAGAATATCCAGAAAGTCCCATTCACTTCTGAAAAACCATTCTCATTGGTCCTTTTTAAAATATGTATGACCATCAACCAATCAGAATTGGGGGAAGAGGAGATTCCATTCAACAATTTGGAACCCATCAGAATCCTATTGTGCTGGATCCTGTGCTCAGTGGATTAGAAATACAAAAACATTTTATTCTCTATTCTAATCAAGTACTCTTGCTTCTGCTTTATTATGGATGACCATATTATCAAATGTGTCAAGAGCCTCAGATAGCTTGAACATTCCACTTTTCATCAGATTTTCCTGACAACTATTTGCAGTCCACCATCTGATGGTTTCTTTCAGGATGATGCAAAAAAATTTTAGAAATTAAATTGGTGGGGAGAGCTGGTCTTGGAGTCACAAGTCAAGTGAGACAGGAAGTGTTTCTGAATCCTGGAGACATAGCAACCCAATTTAAGGCTCTAGCAAATTTTGTAATGTACTGTGCAAACTGAGAAAACCTGGAAGGAAGGCAGAGAATGGGAAAAGCTCTCTGTTTTTGAAGGAAGTGAAGAGCATATCACTAAGCAAAATTGCTTTTGGGGCCAGACACTAATCCCAGAATATCTGAAGAGGATGAAAATCCCACCTGGGAATCCCCAACTTTAACCTAACTCCTGCCAACCCTCAGACTGAGCCCCCATGCCAAGACCCATCCCCTCTCCCATCACACACAACCTCACCCATACCCCACCCTCACGTGTCACATCCTGATGTTGGGCTCCAAAGTCAAAAGACCCACCTGCAGCTCCTGTGCAGTTTTCCCTACAAAGAAGGTGGTCACCAGAGGGCACCATAGAGATAACGATTCTGGATCAGAAGTAGTACAAGGGACCCATGACCTGGTCCATGTCACTTCTGGGCCTAGGTCTGAGGTGAGGCAAAAGATCATTTTGAGACCATGTTGGCTTTTTGTCCACCCCTCATCCCACCCCGATCCCCAGGGGGTCTTCTGGTACTTTGGCTGCATCTACATTGTTGGATGAGGAATGGCAGAGAAAGGAAGGCCCAAACTGGACATAGAAATCTGCAGCCACCTGGCCTCAAAATAGCCTTGAGCACCTCCTTGTACTACTCTACCCACAGTTCTCTTCTGTCACCCAGAGCAATTCATGCTTTGTAGCCAGAACCCAGCTGGAGTGCTCTTCTGCCTTTTATGGCAGAGGCCTTTTGGGGACAGGGGAGTTGTGCAATCAGACACCTGAACCCCAAGTATCCTCTTGGCTTTCAACCTTGGGATTCCTAATGAGGAGGGCTATGGTCCTCGATAGCATCCTCTGGTGGCAGACACACACCCATACTACCAGAGGGCTACCTCCTCAGATGCAGAGGCAGCCATCTGGTCTACCCAGCTTTCTTGGCCAGAATGTCAAACCACCATTCTGCTGAAGCCACTATGTTCAGAACTGTGTTTTCATTGGCCCCATGTATAAGACTTTTCATGTCTCCATGTAGATGCCATGTAGATGGGACAGTGAGAGTGGTAGTCAAAGAGGTGGGTGGTGAAAGGAAGCTGTGTAGCATGAGGAGAAAGGCACCAGTATAGCTTCCTTTCAGACACAGGGGAAGATATAGGGACAGAAATAGATGTTGGTCTCTATATAAATATATACATGTGTATGTATTTGTGTGTGTATGTATATATTTCAGGGGCCCATATCTTGCTGGTAACCCTAAATTACAGAATTGCTTCCACCCATGTGCTGGAAATATGGTCATGTGACTTGTGATACAAGGGTCACTCAACTCGGCCTCTGCATGACACTCTCTGGATGGAAATCCCAACAAAAACAGCACTTGATTCTGTTGGTTCTATGCTGCTTTTGAATAAATGAGATTCCTTTCATATGGATCTGTACCAGTAGTGTTTGCTTGTGCCCCAGAGTTTCTGTGTGTGTATGTGTGTGTGTGTTTATCTGTGTGTGTTTGTGCGTATATGTGAGCATGCAAGTGTGTGTGTCCACTTGATTCAGAATGCTGGGGTATACACCAACCTCTGCTTGGGGTGACCTGGCAATCATAATATGGTTGGAATATTGCTGGTCCTTGTGCTTCTAGCTATATACCCTGGAGGAATGTTTGTTCCTCACACAGTCTGCCTGCCTTCCTCCAGCCCTAGCTCAGTTGACATGCCTGCAGATTGTTTAGGTTAGAGCAACTGAGATTCATGGTCCCAGTGCAATATCTCCTAGCATATAAGCCTCAAACACCAAGATGCCACTTAACATCATACTGTACACTGTAGAGCCGCTCATGGCATAGAATCTTCTGGCCCAGAATCAGAGGACTACTGAGGTATAGAATTGCTGACAGAGTGTATTCTGCAAACAGGTATCAATTTTCACATTTTCCCCTACTCTTTTTGAAGTTGTTCCCAAACACGTAATTTCAGGAGTTGGTTTGACATCTCTCTATTTTGATAGACTGTCACTTGCAATGCTGTGTGTTTCCATCCTATTCCTGGGTCTGGCTCTGAGATCACTGTATATACAGCAACATCACAGTGAGTGTAACCACTGCCAGTTGCAGGAAATGCATGGCCACCAATATAATATTTAACTGGATTTCATCTTTTTGAAGGACTGTTTTTAGCAAGTAATTCTTTGGTTGTAACACATGGGAATTTGTTCTCATCAAAGGTATCAACCAGGAGGGTGGTTTGGGATCATATGGTGAATATCCACTTGTGAGGGGGTTCTTTGTGTAAATAATCTTCAGAAGAGAAACTCCAAAGCAAAAGAGGGTTTTCAGACAAGATTTCACATTCATAGCCACCAAAGAAATTTTTGAATATAATCTTGAGCACCTTATCTTCTGATGAGCCCCCACCCACACCAGGAGGGTTTCCATATGCCATTCATGGACCTCAGATAAACCTGTCATGTTGACAGAATAGAAAAATTTGCACTGCCAAGCATCACCAGGAGCAGAATGTTCAATGCCTTCCTTGCTATGAAACTGCCTGAGCACCACAGCCAAGGAGTGCACCAGTGTGATTGTGTCAGACGCTGGGATGCTGACAAGTCATAATTGGTAGCTACCCTCTGCATAGTTTTAGGATAATGAAGGACCATATTGAAGAGTGGTTTCTGTTGAATGGGTTCTATTGGGAGAAAGTATCAGGACTGCAGGGTATTTGCCTTGGTTTGCAGCCTGGCAAGGCCCTTGCCAATGGGATTGCTCATCTCCTGAGCAGGATCCAGAGCATGGTTGGCACTGCTTTATGCACTTTGCTGTCTGGTTATGAAACCAAACTTAAGTGGCAAAGGAAGATGCAAACAAGAGTCAGGAACTCCTCCCATCTTATTGCAAACAACAGTTCCAAAACTGTAAAAAATTCAAGTATTCCACCCAGGCTTGGGGAACTGTCCTTAAAAGAAATGCTGTTATATTTGCCATGGCATCACCATTGCCAACTATTAGCATCTAATTCAGGACACCACATTGCCTGACCTCAACTCATTAGCATTTCACTATTGAAATGAGAACAAATGTGTGTCTCATTTCTTCCAGCAGGTAAGTCCAAAGTATACAACAGGGTCTTACTTAAAGGATCCACCTGGTGCCAGGCTAAACTGGACTCAATGCAAGCCAAGAAGAATCCTAGGCCCCCATGGAGGAATCTCCTCCAAAAGTTCCCTGATAGATGGCCAAAATAAATGCAAACCAAATAGGAAGCCAGAGAAGGAAGAAGAATGGGTGTTAATTAAAGTGGCAAGTTTAAATGAAGAAAACCCAGAAAACTGGGTCCTTCTATTAAATTATAGATCCCCTAAACTTTCCAATGACACATGAATTCTTTTCAGGTAGGTCATCCTCCATCCAAAGTACTCACCTGAAAACATTCCCTGGAGTAGCTGTTTGTGGGACATACATCTACCCTGATAGCTAGTAAATTCAAGCACACAATTTAAGAGCCCGTCAATCCTGGGACTTAGCATATCCCAGGAAAAGAGTCCCATCAACAAGGGCTGCCCACACTGATGACTGCAATCTAAATTTTCCTAATCTCTGGGAAATAAGTCAGGTATTTGGCATGATCAATGAAGGGAGGTGCTGACAAAAAATTACCATTTGAAATACTGGTCAAATCCAAATTGGAGAGTCACCTGGATTCCATGGTGACAGGAATTAAACTGAGAAGTTCTTGCTGAAACACAGGTCATAAGAAGACCCAGGAAGTCCAGCCCACTTCTGAAAATCCATTGTCCTTGGCTCTTGGTTAAATACTTTGTGACCATCAGCCAATCAGAATCGGAGGAAGAGGAGATTCCATTTGTTTTGTACTGGATCCTGTGCTCTGTGGCTTAGAATTAGAAAAACACTGTATTCTCTGCTCTCATCAATTACTCTTGCTTCTGCTTTATTATGGATGCCCATATTATTGAACATGTGGAGAGCTTCAGGTAGCCTTGAATGTTCTCCATTTCATCAGTTTTTCCTGACACCTAATTTGTGGTCCACCATCAGATGGTTTCTTTCAGAATGAAGCAAAAAAATTAAAACCGAGGAGAGAATTGGTCCCAGAGGTGCAAGCGAAGCATGATGAAAAACTTCTCTGAATCCTAGAGAGATGGTAACCTGATGTTTATGCCTCTAGAAATTTCTGTAATTTGATGTGAACTGAGAAAACCTGCAAAGAAGGCAGAGAGTGGGACAAGCTCTCTTTGTCCTTGAAGGAAATGAAGAGAATATCTCTAAGAGGACTGGCCATTGTTTAGGACCAGGCATTAATCCTGAAGAAATGTAAGAGGACAAAAAACTCACATGGGAATCCCACCCATTCCCCACCAACTGCACTCACTCAGGCTGGTCGCTCATGCCAAGTCCCATTTCTCATCCTACACCACCCAGCCCACCCAGGCCCCCATCCCCACACATGTCACATCCTGATATTGGGCTCCATTGGGAAAATGCCCACCTGCAGCTCCCTACAGTTTCCTTACTTGGAAGATGGTCAACAGGGGACACCAGAGAGATGATGATTTGGATGATCCACATAAGGACACATTCAGAGTGACCCATGACCTCATCAATGTCCTACATGTGAAGTGAGGTGAGAGGTTGTTGGAAGAACATGTTGGCTTGTTGCCGACCCCTCATCCCACCTCCATCCCCAGGTGGCTTCTGGTTTTTTGGCTGCAGCTGTGTTGTTGGAGGAATGGCAGAGAAGATCCAGGATGGACCTAGAAACCTGCCAGACCCTGGCCTCCAGAGAGTCTCCAGCACCATCTTGCACTACCCTACTTGCAGATCTCTTCCAAGAACCACTGCAGCAACCTCACTCTCAGGAGCCAGGAACTAGCTGGAGCACTTATCTGACTTTTTGGCAGAGGTCTTGCAGGGACTGGGGACTTGCACTGCCAGATGCCTGTGTCCTGAGGCTCCTCTGGGCTTCCAAACCTGGGATACTAAACCAGCACCACCATGGTCCTCAATAGCTTCCTCTGCTGTCAGACTGACATCCACACCACCTGAGTGTTTCATACAGACAGCCATCTGGTCTACCTGAGTTCCTTGGCCAGACCTTCAGTCCTCCATTCTCCTGCAGCCCCCATGTCTGGACCTGTGTTTTTAGTATCAAAAACCCACCATGTTCCTTCTGTGTAAAAGACACTTCCTCTCTCCATACAGGTGCCATGTAGAAGGACTGTGATAGGGAGGTAGGGATAGAGGTGTGTGGTTAACGGAATTTGTGCTGCATGATGAGAGAAGGATCAGTATAGCTTTAATATCCATTCTAACACAGAGGAAGCTATATGGACACTGATAGACATCAGTCTCTATGTAAACGTATATATGTATGTGTGTGTGGGTATATGTATATGCATATATGTGTGTGTGTGTGAATATATATATTCCATGGAACCAGTCTCCTGTTGGGACACCTAAATTAGAAAACTGCATCCACCTGGGTGCTGGAAGTATGGTCACATGATTTCTGATCCCAGGGACTCTCAGCTGCAGCTTCTATGTGACTGTCTCTGTATGACAATCACTATGAAAACAGTATTGATTCTGTTGTATGAATGCTGCTTTTGAATAAGTAAGAAACCACTCAGATGCATCTGTGAGAGAAGTGTGTGGTTGTGCCCTAGAGTTTCTGTGTGTGCCTGTGTGTATGTGAGTACACAAATGTGTGTCCACTTGGTTCCACTGTGGGTTACACACCAACATTTGCATGGGGCTAACTGGCAATAATAATAGGGTTGGAATATTCCTGGCCCTTGTGCTTCAGGGCATACATCCAGAAAAATGCTTGTGCAATATGCACCCCTGCATAGCCAGAAGGGGGTGGTCTGTATTCTTGTTTGTGGTTTTGCATCCATGGTATGATTATGAACTAGACCTGTGTATTGAACTCTTTCTCACAGCCATGGAAAGCAGACAAAGAAAATCACCAACATAATTGTACAGATGAAGGGCTAGGAGGCAAATGGGTGGAATTACACAACATAGACATGTTTACTTTTCCATGGCATGATTGCTGTGCAAATGTATAGCACAAATGGGGTGGTCTTCCTTGAGTACTGGTAGAAGTTCTCACATGAAGGGGAGGGAGGAGATTCAAGTACAGGATGATTACCCAGAGGCTTTGAATGGTACACACAGTTTATTCATGATGACAATGAACATTTATGCCTAGATATATAGGTAAATACATATGAAGTTTCTGAACTTGTGTAAATATTAACACTGGTCATTTTTGACCTGTGGATTCTGCACTTACAAATCAAACTTTCCCTACAGCTTCCTGAGTTGATGTGAGGAAATGTTGAAAAAGAATCCATTTGAGATGGTGCCCATTAATTAGGGTTACAGCCTGAACACTCAGCCATACACTTATTGACAGACAGTGAAGTAGGACACACCCAGTTCCCTTTTCCAAGCCTCAGAGCTAGGGCACAGTTCAAGTGCCTGAACTCCCATGATCAGGAAATATAGCAGCCCTTCCTTTTCTGCACAGAAATCTCATTTCAGCTTTGTCTTACTTACTTGACAGAAGGAAGACAGTGAAGAAACATCATGGAAGTCCTAGTCTCTTTGCATGGGTTTCATGACAATTCTCAAACCATCCACAATGTTGAGGATGTGATGATGGTAGGTGGAGGTGATCATTTTCCTAAAAATTATCTAGTTCTACTTAGATTTGGCCACTGTGTCCAATGCCTGCTGTCCATGGTGCCCAGAGGTATTTTGGACCTGGGAAGCCATCATTTTCCAAATGAAATCAGCATAGAGGGCAACCACTGGGTATGGGCCAGAGTTGAAACCTCCAATGGGTTTCTGGGTCATTTCTACTGCTCTGTGGCTTCAAATTTCCCTGGAATGTGATGTGTAACCCTCAACTGACTCCCTGGTTCTGCACCAAAGGAGAAGCAGCCTGGAATCCTCTTGGTACCAAAACCACTGCCTCCTCCTGAAGCACTGGCCCAAGGGAGCTTCAGGTCATGTTGCACAGAGCCTGAAATTCTTCCTTGCACAGGGGTGGTTTGACTAGTAGAGAGTCCTGGTCCTGGGGATCTGGATTGAGAAGAGGTTGGGCATTTTCCAGAAATTCTGTGCTCGACAGCAGTTGTTCCAGAAGGCTCCAGGCCTCCATATCTTGCTGGTGCCCTTGGGCAGGTGGAAGTGATGGCTCTTCAGCTGATTCTGCCTGCTGTTGCCACATCTGTGTCTCAGAGTGTCCAGGCTGATGAAGTTTCCCTTCACGAGTTTATCCTTCTGATTTCACACCTTGGAACTCCTCGCCACACCATGTTGTGAGATGTGTCTGGCTGACCAGCATCATGTAATTGTGGCTTTTCATGGTCAGTTTGTGTCAGGAGATAGTTATCCAACTGCACTGCACCACTGCCAGTGGATTCATCTTGATTCTGGCATTTTCCCAGGAAAGGGAGGCTAAAAGTATTTGGCTTATCTGAGAATCCCCTCCCAGAGGTTGTTCTGCTGGTCAGCTACTCATAAGAGTAGGTGGTGGGTGAGCATTTGCCCCTGCCTGTGCATCATGGTGGGCTGGACCTCCAGGAAATAGGGTGCCAGAATCACCCAGCTTACATTCAAATCCTGAAGAACAGAGGTTGTGAAGCATGAAAGAATAGTGGAGGGAATTACGTGGTTCCAATGGAAAGTACTGCAGGAAACAAGATGAAGGGTCCTGCTTGGAAATGTGGTCAGGTAAATTTGCTTCTGCCCAATGTTCAGATGTGGCCTCTGATTTGGTACATCTGGTAAGGAATTTATGGGTCCTCTTGGTCTCTTCCCTAGGTACCAAGATCTCCAGTTCTGAAACCATATCTAGTTTAGGAAAGAGGGAAAGAGGGACAACAGGAGACATTAGACAATCCAGGTCTATTCCATCTATTCTGTCTATCAAGTAAGTGGCTTATTCCTCAAAGGCCTAACCTCTAATGAGTACAGTAGAGAGAAGAGATCTTGGGATCTTTCTGAAGGGTGATTACTTATTCCTGGCCAGGAATGTACCATATACCCATTAGCTGGAATTCTTTGGCCTGCCATATTCTTCCCTGTAGTTCCTTTTCCCTCTATTTCCCTGGGATACTTGTTTCATATGACACTCAGATTGTGTGAAAGGGAATACATTTGGGGATTTGCCTACCATCCCAAATGCATATATCTCCCTGTCATCATGTTTTCCTTTGGTCCTCACCATCTTTCCCTCAGCTAGGAGTTCTTGTGAACAAATAAAACTCAGCTACCCCAATACAAATGATTTTCTCTTCCTCCCAGTGTTGGAGTCGAAACTCAGAACTATAGTCCTTGTGTTAAGTTTCAAGGTATTCAATCACAAATATGGAGGACAGAGGTCTTACACTCAGCAATCAAGAGGTGATGATTTGAAGCTGTAACTGAAAAAGCAGAGAAATTGGAACCCACCATGCCATTAAAATGGTTCATGGAAAACAAGCACTGTTTGTCCAGATGGACAATTTCTCCACTTTCCCAGTGTGTGCATAAGAAACCATGGCTAATACAATTGTTTGTGTTTACAACCATAGTTTTCATTTGGGAATATTTCACATATACTATATGAGAATCCCCTCTCCATTTTATATAAGAGCAGAATCATTTTAAACTGGGGTGTGGTCTTTTCTGCCCACCACTCCCCAGCTCTAGGTCATTGGACATGTCTGCAGACAGGTTGGGTACAGCAAATGAGATTCATGGCCCAGGCAGGATCTCCCCTAGCATATATGTCTCGAGGCCCAGGATGCCATGAAACATCATACTGTGCACTGTAGAGCCTCTGACAACATAGAATTATCTCACCCAGAATCACAGGACTAATAAAGTATAGAGTCCCTGACAAAGTGTGTGTTCTGCAAACAGGTATCAACTTTCACATTTTTCAGCCACTCATTTTAAACCTGTTTCCAAACATGAACAATTTCAGGAGTTGGTTTGAAATCTCTCCATTTTGATAGACTGTCACTTGCAATGCTGGGTGCTCCCATCCCATTCCTAGGTCTGACCCTGAGATCACTGTATATACAGCAACATCACAGGGGGTGTAACCACTGCCAGATGAGGAAACACACGGCCACTGATATAAAACTTACCTGAATTCTGTCTTCTAGAGGCCCTCCTTTGGGGAACTAATCTATACAAGAGAAACACAGATGCAAAAGAGTGCCTTCAGACAAGATTTTACATTCACACCCCCTTCAATCTCATGTATGGGTGACCACTCATCCTAGGAAATTTACCCCCTGTATCATCCCAAATGGAAAATTACTTCTCCCTCCTAAAAACCTCAGAAACATTCTCTGACCCCATGTTGATGCAGTCCTTCCTTCCCAAAATCCTGTAACCCTCTGGGCTGGTTTGAATGTATTATGTCCCCCAGAAAAAGCCATATTCTTTGATGCACTCTTGTGGGGCAGACATATTAGTGGGGATTAAGTTGGAATGTTTGGATTAGGTTGTTTGCATGGAATGTGCCCCACCCAACTGTAGGTAATACCTCTGATGAAATATTCTCCTGGAGGCATGGCCCCACCCATTCAGGGAGGGCCTTGATCACTGGAGCCCTATAAATGAGCTGACAAACAGAAGGAACTCAATGCATCTGTGAATGACATTTGGAAGAGGAGCTACAGCCAAGAGGGACACTTTGAAGAAAGCACAGGAGCTGCAGATGAGAGACTGTTTGAACATGGCTGTTGAAAGCAGACTCTTGCTCCAGAGAAGCTAAGAGAGGATAAATACCACAAGTGTAACAAAGAGTGACATTTTTGTGGAACTGCAGCCTAGAGAGGAAAATCCTGGGAGAGAGCCATTTTGAAACCAGAACTTTGGAGCAGATGCAGCCATATGCCTTCCCAGCTAACAGAGGTTTTCTGGACACCATTGGCCATCCTCCAGTGTAGGTACCCGATTGGTGATGTGTTACCTTGGACACTTTATGGCCTTAAGACTGTAACTGTGTGACCAAATAAACCCCCTTTTATAAAAGACAATACATTTCTGTTGTTTTGCATTCCAGCAGCATTAGCAAACTAGAACACCCCCTCTCTGTCCAAACCAGCAGCCAGGTCTTAATAAAAAATGCACCCCTCCCAAAAACCTAACCCCCCAGTGGAATGGCCCCCACAATGTCCCTCTAGGCCCTCCCTCAGCTGTTCAACTAGCTGAGCTCCCACACACTTAACATCACCTTAGTTGTACCAAACCACATCAAGCCCCCCACTACACATCTCCTCTTCCAGGCCCTACCACCTCAAAATAACCTGGCCACAAAATGGACCCACCTCCAACTCATCAGCCCTCCAGCCTAACCAATGAAATAATCTCCCTACTCCCCCTTCCTCCAGATCAGCTGAAAGAGCAACTCCTCATCTTCATGTGGGATAAATACCTTCAAGAATCTTCCAAGACTTCACATGGAACCAAATCCAAAGTGTCTCTTTCCCCTCCTTATCATAACCTGCCATTCATTCTAACACTCCCATCCCAAGCCCCCTCCCTTCCACCATACCTAGAAAAAACTCTAAACCTCACTTCCACTCTCATACATAACTCCAAATTGTCCCAAGCACCCTTCTGCAAGATCTTTCTTCACCTTTCACAAAAAGCCAAGCTCTCAGTCCCCACCTTTGTCTTTCCCTGGATTACCACCTTGGCTGGATTCTACTTACCCACAAAGTTATCTTCCTTCAAATAAAAAACTCTAACCCCACTCAATCCTCTCCAAAGATTCCTCCCCAGACCCATTGCCACCTGCCTCACCTATCCATTTTCTCATTTTGTTAACCAAAATATTTTCAGATGAGAGGTCAGAAACACAGGTGGAAATTTTAATCTGTCAAGTCAGTCAGTGAGCACCAATGCTGAGCCTGCATCATTCTACATGGTGTCTATGACAGTCCTTCCTTAAAATCCAAGTCCAATCGTATGCACCCTGTTGCTCCCATCCCACCAATCACCAGCTGTTCCCACACTATGCACTTTCAAAGATGGGATGTGAGCAAACCCAGTCTGCTGTAGCCAGAACTGATGCAAGAAGACACAAGAAAAATTTCCCTTCATCACCATCTCCTCACACTGAGGCTCCCATAATCAATGGCATATTGGACAGTAGGCCATTTGATTAAAACCCTGACCTCATTATTTGCCATGAGAGGTAATTGCTATCTCTTCTTTGTCCATGTATATGCTGCTTTTCCTGTGTATCAGTAGACTCTCCAGCTACCTCCCTGATTATTGGAGAAGATCAGATTAGAGTCCTTTGCATAGCCGTTGTCCCATTAAAAAAAGTCAGTGCCTCCCAAGAGGGAATCCCACTTGAAATGTTTTCTAGAGAAATTCTCATCTTAGAAGATGGAATTTACATAAGTTTCTCAAACCAGCAACCCTATAATGATAAGTAAGTCTTTATTCTGTGGCCTAGGACCCACTACTTAATGACAGAATTCCACTCTGTCAGTGAATCGATTTCTTAAATACCCCAGGATGTCACTGTATGATGGAAATTTCTCCAGTCAGAAGATGGCACCTAAGCCTTTGCCCCCACCAAAGGGAAAATATGCCCAAACCACATGTTTCCACTATTGCTTAAGCATATAAAGGGAGCACTTGTTTTAGGAATTTCAATTTCAACATGACATACCAGGGAAAACCTTCTCAGCAAAATCCCTGCATGACAGGAGAATTCCTCCAATATGCTTAGTCCAGCTTTCCCCCTTTACCTTGAATCTGAGACAGCATGAAGTAATGACCCAGGCCTAACTGAATTTGAGACTCTGGAATGACACTTTTGTTGGCCAGTAGTTCCCTGGCAGCTATTCCAGGATAAGGATTCTTTGAAAACCTTGATTACAGGACATTCTTTTGACTCAGCTTCCAAAAAATCCTCACCCATGGGGCCTCTCCTTTAGGCATGTCTGAGGAAGAGAAGAGGGCAAAAGGAGTTAGAACTATGGAAATATGCATGAAAACATTTGACAGCAAAAGTGCTTCCAATTTGTTCCAGGTGAGACCCTAGAATCTCAGAAATACTACTATGTTTTACTCCAAGGATCCACCAAGTTCCATGCAAAGTTGGACAAAAGTTGTTGCATGTATGCACACCAGAAAGAATCCTCAACACTCCTGTAGCAATCACCTCCACAGATTCACTGAGAGCTTCCCAAATTAAATGCAAATCCAAGAAGAAACCAGAAAAGGAAGAGATATGGGTGGAAGGAAAAAATGAAATTTAAGAAAACCCAAAAGAGTTGGGTCCCTGGGTATAAATAGTAGGTCCTGAAACTTGCCTATATCACATGAGGCCTTTTCAGGTAGGTCTTTCACCATCCAAAGGACTCACCTGAAAACTTTCCCTTGAATATTGATCTGTGGGAATCATGTCTGTCCTGTTAGCTTTTACATTCTGGCATCCAATGTTACACCCCCATGCATCCCTGGACCTGACTGATCCCAGGAAAGCAGCCCCAACAACAAGGGGTCCCACCACTCATGACAGCAATCTAAACTTTCCTAACATCTGGTAAATAAGCAAGGCATTTGGCATGAGCAAAAAAAGGAAGCTGCTGACCGATAATTACCATTTGAAGTGCAGGTCAAATCCATATTGGGAAGAGTCACCCAGGTCCCACTGAGGCAAGGGCCCAACTGAACTGTTCCCACTGAAACACAGGTCCTCAGACCACACAGGAAGTCATGCTCACTGCTGGAATGTCATTCTCATGGGCCCTTCCTTGATTAAATATTTATGAACATGAATGAATCAGAAGAGAGGGAATAAAATATTTTCCATTTGATAATTAGGCACCCATCAGAATCCTTTCCTGTCAGATCCTGTGCTCTGTGGTTTATAAGAATAAAAATATTGTGTTCTCTGTACTCATCAAGTATTCTTGCTTCTACTTTATTACAGCTGACCCTATTATTTAAATTGTGAAGATGCTCTGAGCATCCTGGACATTCAACCTATTCTTCAGTTTTACTGACACATAAGACGAGATCCACAGCATGATGGATCCATCGTTTCTTTCAGCATGATGCACAAAGTTAAGAAAACGAAATAGAAGCATGAACTGGTCTCAGAGTGCAAGTCCAGCATAAAGTAAATCCTTACAGAATCCTAGAGGGAGTCAACATTATTTATGCCTCTAAAAATTTCTTAAAGCCCTGTGAACTGATAAAACCTGGAAGGCAGGCAGAGAATGGTCCAAATTCCCTTCATCCTTGAAGCCCATGAAGAAAACGTCAGTAAGGGGACTTGCCTTTCTTTGATGCCAGACTGGAGAAATCCAAAGAGGATGAAAATCCCACCTGGAAACCCTCAACCCTGCCTCCTGGCCCACCAACCCTCAGGCTGAAACACAACACAACCCCCACACATCTCCCAGCACAGCCCCATCCAAGCCCCACCCTCACAATTATCACATCCTGATGTTGGGTTCCAAAGGCAAAAGGCCCACCAGAAGCTCCATAGCTCCTTCCCTGCTTTGAAGATCTTCAGCAGGGAGAGCCCTATAACTGACATTTGTGCATCATGGTGTAGTGTGCATGACCTATGACATTGCCCAGGAGACCTCTAGGGTTAGGCCTGAGTGCAGAGAGCTGTTGGTGTGAAAACATGACCTCTTGTTTCACACCCCACACCCAACCACAATCCCTGGGTTTCTTCTACTCTTATGGTTGGAGTTGTGTTGTCGCAGGAACATGGAGAGAGGAAGATTGAGACTGGATCTAGAAACCCACCCTCTCCTTCTCTCCAGATCACCTTCAGCACCTCCTTGTGCTACTCTACCCCCAGTATCATTCCAAGAACAGCACTGATGACTTGCTCAACAGCCCATTCCTAGCAGGATGCCCAACTGCCTTTATGTCATAGGCCTTCCAAGATCAGCGGGGTTACACAGCCAGATGCTGTGCCCTGGTTAGGCATTGCAGTGTCCAAATGAAGTCATCATTCGCAGATACCATATATATTTATATTTAGGTAGATAGATATGTTGGAAAATGAGGGCCCACATTAAAGAAAGGTTTCTGCTGAATGGGTTCAATTGTGGGAAAGCATCAAGTCTGCAGTGTACTCACCTTGATTCCAAGGTTGCTGAGGCTCCTGACATTGGCTTTTCTCTTCTCCTGAGCATGATCCTGACCATGTTTGGCACTGTCTTCTGCACCTTGCTCTCTGGTTCTGAAACCATACCTAAAGGGGCAACAAAGACAAAAGGAGTAGTCAGCAATTCCACCTCTTTTATTGTAAACAACAGTTACAGGAAAGTTAAATGCAAGCTGAATAGACTGCCCTATCCTGGGGGAACTAAATGTAAGAGAAATGCTATTATGCTTGCAAAAACATCACCATTGCCAACAATTAGCATAAAGTTAGAACAGCACATTCCCTAACCTCAACTCATATTAGCATTTCCCTTTTGGTCCTTGTATGGGAAGAGACAGTGTATGGTGTCAAATATTAGAGCTTATTCACTCTCCCTACTTCCATCCCACCTGCCTATCTGGGAATTGGCTCATTCTGAATGTCTTTCATTTGCCTGTGCCATCCCCTCTGAATCAACAGTGTCATCACCAAGTACAACCCATGTGTTGGGATCTCTGAGAACAATACCCTTCAATGGGGACACAGGATTGCACAGTCAAAATGATGACCATCTACTCCTTCATATTTGTCTCATAGTTACTCCACTCCAGAATTGGAACTCATAATAGAGACTACTAGTGACTCAGATGCCTAGAGTTGCAACTACTGCTTGCAATGTAAGGAATAGAACTTTGTCTTGACTCCTCATTATGCAAGTCAGACTAAAAATGTCCTTTCCATTCACCTCTGATTGTTTCCCTTGGAAAAGTGGATAACTCATGATAAGACCCATTGTAAAGGACAGCCATTCTGTGATGACCTGCTCTTCTCACCCAGGCATTGAGCTACATTGTCACACACATTCTCTCACTTAGTTATCAGAAATATTTTTGGAAAAGAGGTGTGAAAACACTGTGGAAATTTGAAACTGATGTGTCAGGCAGTGAGCATTGTTGCCAAGCCCTCCACATTCTACATGGTTTCCTGGATGCTCCTTCCTTACCATCAAATTGAAGGCATCCCACAGCTCTTGTCCAGCCAATCAGCAGGTTTTCCCAGAGCACATGTTTTGATTTAGGGGATGCGAGCTAAGCCAGTCTCCATAGTCAGAACTGATGCATAAAGAGACAAGAAATGTTTCCTTTCCTCACCATCCCTCATACTAAGGACTGTATAAAAAATGGATTATTGGACACTAGGCCATTTGATACAAAACTCTGACCCCATTATTTTGCATGAGTTTGTCATCACTACCTCTTCCTTGTCCACCTGTATACTGCTTTTCCCATTATAACATTATTCTCTCCAGCTACCTCCATGATCCATGAAGAAGGTCTGATTAGCTTCATTAACTAGAGTTCTTTTGAATGTGATACTACATGTCATGTTCAAAAGAATTCTGTGCCAGTGGAGAGGCAATTCCTCTTGAAACACTTTCTAGAGCAATTCTCAGTGGAGGAGTTGGAATTTACCAAAGTTTATCCCTCCAGTGTCCCCGTAATTATATGTAAGCCATTATTTTCTGGCCTAGGTCCCCAAAAATAATGACACCACACCAACTCCACAGTGAATCAATTTCTTAAACACATCAGAATGTCATTGTATGGTTTAAATTTCTCCAGTACTGGAGAGTTACTACTGAAGGTAAATACTCCAACCCACATATTTCCACCATTGGCAAATATATAAAGGGAGCTCTTGTTTTGGGAATTTCTGTTTCAATGTGACAAGACATGACATGGAAATGCTTACCACAGATTTCCTCCTTTACCTTGAACCTGAGAAAGGATAAAGGAGAGACCCACACCAACCTGAATTTGAGACTCCAAAATGCCCACTTTATTGACCATGTGTTCCCTGGCAGCTATACAAGGGTAGGGGATCTTTTCCAACCATGGCAGCAGAACATGCCTTTGACTATCATTCCAAACAATCCTCCCCCTACAGGTGTCTCCTTTCAACAAGACTGAGGAAGAAAATTGGGCAAAAGTAGTTTGAACTTTGTAAATATGTCTCAAAAGTGACAGGGAGAGAAAAAGTTCCTCTCACTTATTTCAGGTGGAGAGCAGCTAAATCCAATGAATACCATAGTGTTTTACTCAAAGGATCCTCCTGGTGCCATGAAAAATTGGACACAATTCAATGTAGATATACATGCCAGAAATAATCCTGAAAAGGCATGTAGGAATCACCTCCATTGATTCACTGAGAGCTTGCCAAGTTAAATTGAAACCCAAAAGGAAGGAAGGAAGGAAGATATATACATGGAAAGAAAAATGTGGAAACTTTCTATGAAGAAAACCCAAGAAGATGGACCCTTGGGGATAAATCGTAGGTCTCCTTAAGCTTGCATGTGTCACATGAGGCATGTTAAGGTAGGTCTTCACCATCCAAAGGACTCACCTGAAAACTTTCTGTGGAGTGGCCATTTGTGGGAATCACATCCGTCCTGTTAACTTTTATGAAGAAACACCCTATTTTACAGTCCCAATCAATCCCTGGACACCCATATCCCAGGAAACCAGCAACATCAAGAAGGTGCCCTTCTACTGATGACTGCAATCTAAATTTTCCTAATCTCTATGAAATAAGCAAGGTATGTGTGCTGGTTTGATGGTATTATGTCCCCAGAAAAAGCCATATTCTTTGATGCAAACTTGTGGGGCAGACATATTAGTGGGGATTAAGTTGGAACATTTGGATTAGGTTGTTTGCATGGAAATGTGTCCTACCCAAGTGTAGGTGATAAACCTGATGAAATATTTCCATGGAGGTGTGGCCCCACCCATTGAGGGTGGGCCTTGATCAGTGGAGCCATATAAATGAGCTGAAAAACAGAATGAACTCAGTGCAGCTGTGAGTGACATTTTGAAGAGGAGCTACAGCTGAGAGGGACACTTTGAAGAATCACAGAAGCTGAGAGAGTAGCTGCAGATGAGAGACAGTTTGAAGATGGCTGTTGAAAGCAGACTTTTTCTCCAGAGAAGGTAAGAGAGGACAAATGCCACAAGAGCAATTGAGAGTGACATTTTTGAGGAACTGAAGCCTAGAGAGGAATGTTCTGGGAGAAAGCTATTTTGAAACCAGAACTTTGGTACAGACACCAGCCGTGTGCCTTCCCAGCTAACAGAGGTTTTCTGGACACCATGGGCCATTTTCCAGTGAAGGTACTGGATTGTTGATGTGTCACTTGGACACATTATGGCCTCATGACTGTAACTATGCAACCAAATAAACCCTCTTTTATAAAAGCCAGTCCATTTCTGGTGTTTTGCATTCTAGCAGTATTAGCAAACTAGAATAGATGTTGGTACCAGAGAAGTGGAGTGCTTTTGCTGCTGAGTTTGCAAATACCAACATGCTGGAATGGCTTTTTACATGGATAAGGGGAAGATTCTGGAAGAATTGTGAGGAGCTTGATAGAAAAGGCCTAAACTGCTTTGAAGAGACTGTTTGTGGAAATAGACTCTAAAGACACTTTTGACGAGGCCTTGAACAGAAATGTTGAATGTATTGTTGCCAACTGGAAGAAAGTCAATCCTTGTTTTAAAGCAGCAGAGAATTTGGCAAAATTGAGCCCTGGTGTCAGATGGAAGGAATACTTTGAAAGTGACAACCTGGAATACTTAGCTGAGGAGATCTCCAGACTATGTGTGGAGGATGTACCCTGGCTTCTCCTTGCAGCTTATAGTATAATGCAAGCAGAGAGAGATAAACTTAGAACTGAACTCTTGGGTTCAAAGAAACCAGAAGCTGAAAATTACAGGCTTCCAGGGGGTGGAATCCCAGAAGCTACAGTCCAACATGAGGATTTAACCAAACAAGAAACCCAACTGCCATTTCAGTGCAAGTCAAGATTGGAGATGGAATTATCCAGAAAGGATATGTGTAAAGTCCTATTGTCTGATGGCTTTGACCCCTGTGTGCTTCATGTGAAGCCAGCAGAATTTTTGCAAGATATTTATAGATATAGCCACTGCTGGTCTGGACTGGAGGCGACAGACAAGGAACAAATTGAAGGAAAAATTTATTCGAAGACAAAGCCATGGAGGTTGAGGTCTGGAATCAAGAGGCCCTGGGCTGGGAGAGTGGAGTGGCCCACATGCATGGAAAGGGTGAGTTTGCCCCAGAGGCCAAGGGTGGACCTTCCAGCTGAATGCCCTGGGTGAGTTTTGTCACCCCATTCCCCAAAAGTGGTGGAGTACCATTCCACTGTTCTTAGGGAGTTGAGCATGTGCCCCAGAAGTGGGAGGGAATCCGGGTGCTGCCCCAATGTTTGAGGAGGATGGAGCCAAGAAGATGGTCTCCTAAATGTGTGGATATGTTGGAGCACTCAACACAGCATTTGGAGAGGAAAGGCTCCCAAAATGGCCCTTAGGAAGTTTTCTAGTTTACTAATGCTGCCAGAATGCAAAACACCAGAGATTGATTGGTTTTTATAAAAGGGGGTTTATTCAGTTACACAGCTACAGTCTTAAGACCATAAAGTGTCCAAGGTAACACATCAGCAATCAGGTACCTTCACTGGAGGATGGCCAATGGTGTCCAGAAAGCCTCTGTTTGCTAGGAAGGCACGTGGCTGGTGTCTGCTCCAAAGTTCTGGTTTCACAATGGCTTTCTCCCAGGACGTTCCTCTGTAGGCTGCAGTTCCTCAAAAATGTCACTCTTAGTTGCACTTGGGGTATCTGTCCTCTCTTAGCTTCTCTGGAGCAAGAGTCTGCTTTAAATGGCCATCTTCACAATGTCTCTCATCTGCAGCTCCTCTGCTTTCTTCAAAGTGTCCCACTTAGCTGTACTCCTCTTCAAAACATTGCTCACAGCTGCACTGAGTTCCTTCTGTTTGTAAGCTCATTTATATGGCTCCAATGATCAAGGTCTGAATGGGTGGGGCCACACTTCCATGGAAATATCTCATCAGAGTTATCACCTACTGTTGGGTAGGGCACATTTCCATGCAAGTCTAATCAGCCAGTAAGGAAGGTTAACAGGACTAAAACAGTTCCTAAAACTCACAGGACAAACTCCATTAGATTTCAAAGTCTGAGAGTCATTAACAGAATGATCTTGCATCCTTGGGGCCTGAGACAGTGGGAATCTATTCCTTCCTAAGGGCCTTTATGGTAGCCCTTTCATCTCCAAATGCTTGAGTTAGTGCTCCAACATATCCACACATTGGGGAGACCACCTTCTCGGCCCCACCCTCCTCAAACATTGGGGCAGCTCCTGGATTCCCTTCCATCTCTGGGGCACATGCTCAACTCGTTCAGAACAGTGTGGTGGCAACCAGGCTCCCCCCAATTCCCTGGGAATGTGCTCCACCCTCTTTGGGGCTTCGGGTGGCAGAACATTTCCTGAGCATTGAGGTGGAAGACCCACCCTTGAACTGCAGGGCAACCTCACCCTTTCCTTGCATTTGGGCTCCTCCACTCTCCCAGCCTGAGAACTCTTGACTCCAGACCTCAACCTCCATGGCTCTGTCTTTGAAGAAATTTTTCCTTCAATTTTTTCCTTGTCTGTCTCCTCCAGTCCAGATGAGCAGAAATTCTGTCTATAAAGATCTCATGAAAATTCTGTTGGCTTCACATGAAGCACACTGGGGTCAAAGCCGTCAGACCTTAACACCTTTTCCAATCTTGGTTTGTATTGAAATGGTGGCTGGGTTCCATGTTTGGTTACATCCTCATGTTGGGCTGTAGCTTCTGGGATTCCAAGCCCTGTAATCCTGTAATTTTCCAAGCTGTCAACTTTTGGTTTCTTTGAACCCAGGAGTTCAGTTCTAAGTTTATCTCTCTCTGCTTGCATTTTACTACAAGCTGCAAGGAGAAGCCAGGGTACATCCTCCACACATAGTCTGGAGATCTCTTCAGGTAAGTATTCCCGGTTGTCACTTTCAAATTTTTCCTTCCATCTGACACCAGGACCCAATTTTACCAAACTCTCTGCCACTATAAAACAAGGATCACTTTTCTTCCAGTTTTCAACAGCACATTCATCATTTCTGTTCAAGGCCTCATCAGAAGTACCTTTAGAGTCTGTATTTCCACAAGCAGTCTCTTCAAAGCAGTTTAGGCCTTTTCTATCAAGCTCCTCACAATTATTCCAGAATCTTCCCCTTACCCATTTAAAAAGTCATTCCAACATATTTGCTGTTGCAAACTCAGCAGCAAAAGCACCCCACTTCTCTGATACCAACATCTGTTCTAGTTTGCTAATGCTGCCAAAATGCAAAACACCAGAGATGGATAGGCTTTTATAAAAGGGGGTTTATTTGGTTACACAGTTACAGTCTTAAGGCCATAAAGTGTCCAAGGTAACATATCAGCTATCGGGTACCTTCACTGGAGGATGGCCAATGGTGTCCGGAAAACCTCTGTTTGCTGGGAAGACACATGGCTGGCATCTGCTCCAAAGTTCTGGTTTCAAAATGACTTTCTCCCAGGGTGTTCCTCTCTAGGCTGCAGTTCATCAAAAATGTCACTCTTATTTGCACTCAGAGTATTTATCCTCTTTTAGCTTCTCCAGAGCAAGAGTCTCCATTAAACAGCCGTCTTCAAAATGTCTCTTATCTGCAGGTCCTGTGCTTTCCTCAAAGTGTCCCTCTTGGCTGTAGCTCCTCTTCAAAATGTTGCTCACAGCTGCACTGATTTCCCTCTGCCCATCAGCTCATCTATATCTCTCCACTGATCAAGGCCTACCCTGAATGGGTGGGGCCACACCTCCATGGAAATATCTCATCAGGGTTATCACCTACAGTTGGGTGCGGTGCATTTCCATGCAAATCGAATCAGCACCAAAACATCTGACCCACAAAACCGCGTCAAAGAACATGGCTTTTTCTGGGGGGTGAAATACATTCAAACCAGCACAGGAAGGGTTAGACTGCTGATCTCTCAAGCCCCAAGGATGCAACCTCACTCCGTTAATGACTCTCAGGCTTTCAAATCTAATGGAGTGTGTCCTGCAGGTTTTAGGAACCCTTTTGTTCCTGTGAACCCAGTTTTCCTTTCAGGTTTTCCTTATGGCAGTGGAAATGTTTATCCTATGTATGTCCCTCCTTTGTATATTGGAAGCACATAACTTGTTCTAAGTTTACAGGTCCACAGTCAGAGGGGAATTTTGCTTTTGGACAGACCACACCTGTATCTGATTTAATGGGATCTTGTACTTAACTATAGTTACTGAATGATTTAAGATTTTGTGATATTGTGATGAGATGAATGTATTTTGTATTTGGAAAGAATTTGTTTTTCTGGGGTCCAGGGTGTGGAATGTGCTGGTTTGAATGTATTATGTCCCCCAGAAAAAGCCATATTCTTTGATGCAATCTTGTGGGACAGATATATTAGTGGGGATTAAGTTGGAATGTTTGGATTAAGTTGTTTGCATGGAAATGTGCCCCACCCAACTACAGGTGATTACTCTGATGAGATATTTCCATGAAAGTATGGCCCTACCCATTTAGGGTGGGCCTTGATCAGTGGAGCCATATAAATGAGCTGACAAACAGAAGGAACTCAGTGCAGCTGTGAGTGACATTTTGAAGAGGAACTACAGCCAAGAGGGACACTTTGAAGAATGCATAGAACCTGAGAGGGAGCTGCAGATGAGAGACAGTTTGAAGACAGCTGTTGAAAGCAGACCTTTGCTCCAGAGAAGCTGAGAGAGGAGAAATGCCACAAGAGCAACTGAGAGTGACATTTTTGAGGAACTGCAGCCTAGAGAGGAATGTCCTGGGAGAAAGGTATTTTGAAACCAGAACTTTGGAACAGACACCAGCCACGTGCCTTCCCAGCTAACAGAGGTTTTCTGGACACCATTGGCCTTCTTCCAGTGAAGTTACTTGATTGTTGATGTGTTACCTTGGACACTTTATGGCCTCAGGACTGTAACTGTGTAACCAAACAAACCCCCTTTTATTAAAGGCAGTCCATTTCTGGTGTTTTGAATTCTGGCAACATTAGCAAACTAGAACAGTATGTATTTGGCATGATCAGCAAAGGAAGTTGCTGATGGAAAGTTATCATTTGAACGGCTTGTCAAATCCATTTTGGGAAGAGTCACCTGGATACCACAGTGAAAGGAGACCAGTTGAGGATTTCCTGCCAAAACACAGCTCTTAAATATACCCAGAAAGTCCCACCCACTTCTGAAAAACCATTCTCATTGGTCCTCTTTAATATATTTATGACCATTGACCAATCAGAATTAGTGGAAGAGGAGATTCCATTCAATGATTTGGAACCCATCAGAATCCTTTTGTACTGGATCCTGTGCTCAGTGGATTAGAAACACAAAAACACTGTATTCTCTGTTCTCGTCAAGTACCCTTTTCTGCTTTATTATGGATGACTCTGTTATCAAATGTGTCAAGAGCCTCAGATAGCTTGAGCATTCCTCTTTTTGTCAGATTTTCCTGATGGCTAATTGCAGTCTACCATCTGATGGTTTCTTTCAGGATGATGCAAAAAAAATTAGAAATTAAATTGGAGTGGAGTACTAATCTTGGAGTCACAAGTCAAGTGTGACAGGAAGCTTTTCTGAATCCTGGAGAGATGGCAACCCAATTTAAGGCTCTAGTAATTTTTTTTTTAATTCAGTTTTATTGAAATATATTCACAAACCATACAGTCATCCATGGTATACAATCAACTGTTCACAGTATGATCATATAGTTATGCGTTCATCACCACAATCTATTTCTGAACATTTTCCTTACATCAGAAAGAATCAGAATAAGAATAAAAAATAAAAGTGAAAAGAGAATACCCAAACCATCCCCCCATCCCACCCTATTTGTCATTTAGTTTTTACTCCCATTTTTCTACTGATTTTTTTCAATTTTTTAACTTTGTTTATCAAAAAATTAAAAACAAACAGGCAAACAACAACCAAAAAAACCCCACAACATTTCAAACAAAGCAATGGATTAAGGAAAACAAATAACCTAAAATAACTACTTTGCTTCCAATATGTTCCTACCATACCCCAAGAAAATTAATAAACCCTGTCCAAACAGAGGAGTAAGAAAAACAAATAATCTAAAATAACTACATTGCTTCCAACATGTTCCTACCATACCCCAAGAAAATTAACAACCCCTAAGAAAACAAAGGAATAAGAGAAAAAAAAAACCTAAAATAACTCTATTGCTTCCAACATGATCTTACTATATCCAAGAAAGTTTACAAAGCATAATCATTCCTGAGCATTCCCATAACATTGAGATTACCCTCCATAGTTTATCTGTTCTTATTAGATTATCATTCCCCCTCCACTAATTGGTATCTCTAGGTCCCCTACATTCTACAGTATAAAACATTGTACATTTTTCACAGAATTCACATTAGTGGTAACATACAATATCTCTCTTTTTGTGCCTGGCTTATTTTGCTCAGCATTATGACTTTTTTTTTTTTTTTTTAATCTTCATTTTATTGAGATATATTCATATACCACGCAGTCATACAAAACAAATCGTACTTTCGATTGTTCACAGTACCATTACATAGTTGTACATTCATCACCCAAATCAATCCCTGACACCTTCATTAGCACACACACAAGAATAACAAGAATAATAATTAGAGTGAAAAAGAGCAATTGAAGTAAAAAAGAACACTGGGTACCTTTGTCTGTTTGTTTCCTTCCCCTATTTTTCTACTCATCCATCCATAAACTAGACAAAGTGGAGTATGGTCCTTATGGCTTTCCCAATCCCATTGTCACCCCTCATAAGCTACATTTTTATACAACTGTCTTCGAGATTCATGGGTTCTGGGTTGTAGTTTGATAGTTACAGGTATCCACCACCAGCTACCCCAATTCTTTAGAACCTAAAAAGGGTTGTCTTAAGTGTGCGTAAGAGTGCCCACCAGAGTGACCTCTCAGCTCCTTTTGGATTCTCTCTGCCACTGAAGCTTATTTCATTTCCTTTCACATCCCCCTTTTGGTCAAGAAGATGTTCTCCATCCCACGATGCCGGGTCTACATTCCTCCCCGGGAGTCATATTCCACGTTGCCAGGGAGACTCACTCCCCTGGGTGTCTGATCCCACGTAGGGGGGAGGGCAGTGATTTCACCTTTCAAGTTGGCTTAGCTAGAGAGACAGGGCCACATCTGAGCAACAAAGAGGCATTCGGGAGGAGGCTCTTAGGCACAACCATAGGGAGGCCTAGCCTCTCCTTTGCAGCAACCGTCCTCCCAAGGGTAAAACCTGTGGTAGAGGGCTCAACCCATCAAACCACCAGTCCCCTATGTCTGTGGTCATGTTAGCAACCATGGAGGTGGGGTAGGCGAATACCCCTGCATTCTCCACAGGCTCCTCAAGGGAGCACTACATCTTTTTTTTTTCCTTGTATTTCTTTCTTTTTTTTTTTTTTTTTAACTTTCCCTTCTTTTTTAAATCAACTGTATGAAAAAAAAGTTAAAAAGAAAACAAACATACAATAAAAGAACATTTCAAAGAGACCATAACAAGGGAGTAAGAAAAAGACAACTAACCTAAGATAACTGCTTAACTTCCAACATGTTCCTACTTTACCCCAAGAAAGTTACCTAATATAGCAACATTTCTGTGAACTTGCTCCTACTATATCCATCAGAAATTAACAGACCATAGTCATTCCTGGGCATCCCCAGAACGTTAAATAGCTTATCTGTTCTTCTTGGATTATTGTTCCCCCTTCCTTAATTGCTCTCTATTGCTAGCTCCCCTACATTCTACATTATAAACCATTTGTTTTACATTTTTCCAAGTTCACATTAGTGGTAGCATATAATATTTCTCTTTTTGTGCCTGGCTTATTTCGCTCAGCATTATGTCTTCAAGGTTCATCCATGTTGTCATATGTTTCACGAGATCGTTCCTTCTTACTGCCGTGTAGTATTCCATCTTGTGTATATACCACATTTTATTTATCCACTCATCTGTTGAAGGACATATGGGTTGTTTCCATCTTTTGGCAATTGTGAATAATGCTGCTATGAACATTGGCATGCAGATATCTGTTCGTGTCACTGCTTTCCGATCTTCTGGGTGTATACCAAGAAGTGCCATCGCTGGATCGAATGGTAACTCTATATCTAGTTTTCTAAGGAACTGCCAGACTGACTTCCAGAGTGGCTGAACCATTATACAGTCCCACCAACAGTGAATAAGAGTTCCAATTTCTCCACATCCCCTCCAGCATTTGTAGTTTCCTGTTTGTTTAATGGCAGCCATTCTAATCGGTGTTAGATGGTATCTCATTGTGGTCTTAATTTGCATCTCTCTAATAGCTAGTGAAGCTGAACATTTTTTCATGTGTTTCTTGGCCATTTGTATTTCCTCTTCAGAGAACTGTCTTTTCATATCTTTTGCCCATTTTATAATTGGGCCGACTGTACTTTTGTCATTGAGTTGTAGGATTTCTTTATATATGCAAGATATCAGTCTTTTGTCAGATACATGGTTTCCAAAAATTTTTTCCCATTGAGTTGGCTGCCTCTTTACCTTTTTGAGAAATTCCTTTGAGGTGCAGAAACTTCTAAGCTTGAGGAGTTCCCATTTATCTATTTTCTCTTTTGTTGCTTGTGCTTTGGGTGTAAAGTCTAGGAAGTGGCCGCCTAATACAAGGTCTTGAAGATGTTTTCCTACATTATCTTCTAGGAGTTTTATGGTACTTTCTTTTATATTGAGATCTTTGGTCCATTTTGAGTTAATTTTTGTGTAGGGGGTGAGGTAGGGGTCCTCTTTCATTCTTTTGGATATGGATATCCAACTCTCCCAGCCCCATTTGTTGAAAAGACCATTATGACTCAGTTCAGTGACTTTGGGGGCCTTATCAAAGATCAGTCGGCCATAGATCTGAGGGTCTATCTCCGAATTCTCAATTCGATTCCATTGATCTATATGTCTATCTTTGTGCCAGTACCATGCTGTTTTGGCAACTGTGGCTTTATAATAAGCTTCAAAGTCAGGGAGTGTAAGTCCTCCCACTTCGTTTTTCTGTTTTAGAGTGTCTTTAGCAATTCGAGGCATCTTCCCTTTCCAAATAAATTTGATAACTAGCTTTTCCAAGTCTGCAAAGTAGGTTGTTGGAATTTTGATTGGGATTGCATTGAATCTGTAGATGAGTTTGGGTAGAATTGACATCTTAATGACATTTAGTCTTCCTATCCATGAACATGGAATATTTTTCCATCTTTTAAGGTCCCCTTCTATTTCTTTTAGTAGAGTTATGTAGTTTTCTTTGTATAGGTCTTTTACATCTTTGGTTAAGTTTATTCCTAGGTACTTGATTTTTTTAGTTGCTATTGAAAATGGTATCTTTTTCTTGAGTGTCTCTTCAGTTTGTTCATTTCTAGCATATAGAAACATTACTGACTTATGTGCATTAACCTTGTATCCCGCTACTTTGCTAAATTTTTTATTAGCTCTAGTAGCTGTATCGTCGATTTCTCAGGGTTTTCTAGATATAAGATCATATCATCTGCAAACAATGACAGTTTTACTTCTTCTTTTCCAATTTGGATGCCTTTTATTTCTTTGTCTTGCCAGGATTGCCCTGGCTAGCACTTCCAGCACAATGTTGAATAACAGTGGTGATAGCGGGCATCCTTGTCTTGTTCCTGATCTTAGAGGGAAGGCTTTCAGTCTCTCACCATTGAGTACTATGCTGGCTGTGGGTTTTTCATATATGCTCTTTATCATGTTGAGGAAGTTTCCTTCAATTCCTACCTTTTGAAGTGTTTTTATCAAAAAGGGATGTTGGATTTTGTCAAATGCTTTTTCAGCATCTATTGAGATGATCAATTGATTTTTCCCTTTTGACTTGTTAATGTGTTGTAATACATTGATTGATTTTCTTATGTTGAACCATCCTTGCATGCCTGGAATAAACCCCACTTGGTCATGGTGTATGATTTTTTTAATGTGTCTTTGGATTCGATTTGCAAGTATTTTGTTGAGGATTTTTGCATCTATATTCATTAGGGAGATTGGCCGGTAGTTTTCCTTTTTTGTAGCGTCTTTGCCTGGTTTTGGTATTAGATTGATGTTAGCTTCATAAAATGAGTTAGGTAGTGTTCCATTTTCTTCAATGTTTTGAAAGAGTTTGAGTAAGATTGGTGTCAGTTCTTTCTGGAAAGTTTGGTAGAATTCCCCTGTGAAGCCATCTGGCCCTGGGCATTTATTTGTGGGAAGATTTTTGATGACTGATTGGATCTCTTTGCTTGTGATGGGTTGGTTGAGGTCTTCTATTTCTTCTCTGGTCAGTCTAGGTTGTTCATATGTTTCCAGGAAATTGTCCATTTCCTCTACATTATCCAGTTTGTTGCCATACAGTTGTTCATAGTATCCTCTTATAATTTTTTTAATTTCTTCAGGATCTGCAGTTATGTCACCTTTTTCATTCATTATTTTGTTTATATGGGTCTTCTCTCTTTTTGATTTTGTCAGTCTAGCTAGGGGCTTGTCAATCTTGTTGATCTTCTCAAAGAACCAACTTTTGGTGATATTTATCCTCTCTATTGTTTTTTTGTTCTCTATGTCATTTATTTCTGCTTTAATCCTTGTTATTTCTTTTCTTCTGTATTGGTTTAGGATTGGTTTGCTGTTCATTTTCTAGCTTCTTCAGTTGATGCCATTAGTTCTTTGATTTTGGCTCTTTCTTCCTTTTTAATATATGCATTTAGTGCTATAAATTTCCCCCTTAGCACTGCTTTTGCTGCATCCCATAGGTTTTGGTATGTTGTGTTCTCATTTTCATTCATCTCTATATATTTAGCAATTTCTCTTGCTATTTCTTCTTTAACCCACTGATTGTTTAGGAGTGTGTTGTTTAACCTCCAGGTATTTGTGAATTTTCTAAGTCTCTGATGGTTATTGACTTCTAATTGTATTCCATTGTGGTCAGAGAATGTGCTTTGAATAATTTCAATCTTTTTAAATTTATTGAGGCTTGTTTTATGTCCCAGCATATGATCTATTCTGGAGAAAGTTCCATGAGCACTAGAAAAGTATGTGTATCCTGGTGATTTGGGATGTAATGTCCTGTATATGTCTGTTAAATCTAATTCATTTATCAGATTGTTTAGGTTTTCAATTTCCTTATTGGTCTTCTGTCTGGTTGATCTATCTATAGGAGAGAGTGATGTGTTGAAGTCTCCCACAATTATTGTGGAAACATCAATTGCTTCCTTTAGTTTTGCCAGTGTTTCTCTCATGTATTTTGTGGCACCTTGGTTGGGTGCATAGACATTTACGATTGTTATTTCTTCTTGCTGAATTGCCCCTTTTATTAGTATGTAGTGGCCTTCTTTGTCTCTCAAAACATCCCTGCATTTGAAGTCTATTTTATCTGAGATTAATATTGCTACACCTGCTTTCTTTTGGCTGTAGCTTGCATGAAATATTTTTTTCCATCCTTTCACTTTCAGTTTCTTTGTGTCCCTGTGTCTAAGATGAGTCTCTTGTATGCAACATATTGATGGTTCATTTTTTTTGATCCATTCTGCGAATCTATATCTTTTAATTGGGGAGTTTAATCCATTTACATTCAACGTTATAACCGTGAAGGCATTTCTTGAATCAGCCATCTTATCCTTTGGTTTATGTTTGTCATATTTTTCCCCTCTGTCTATTAATATCCTTTATTGTACCCATACCGAATCTCTTTAGTACTGAACCTTTCTCCAAGTCTCTCTGTCCTGTCTTTGTTTCTCTGTCTGTAGGGCTCCCTTGAGTATCTCCAGTAGGGCAGGTCTCTTGTTAGCAAATTCTCTCAGCATTTGTTTGTCTGTGAAAAATTTAAGCTCTCCCTCAAATTTGAAGGAGAGCTTTGCTGGATAAAGTATTCTTGGCTGGAAATTTTTCTCACTCAGAATTTTAAATATATCGTGCCACTGCCTTCTTGCCTCCATGGTGGCTGCTGAGTAGTCACTACTTAGTCTTATGCTGTTTCCTTTGTATGTGGTGAATTGCTTTTTCTCTTGCTGCTTTCAGAACTTGCTCCTTCTCTTCTGTGTTTGACAGTGTGATCAGTATATGTCTCGGAGTGGGTTTATTTGGATTTATTCTATTTGGAGTTCGCTGAGCATTTATGATTTGTGTATTTATGTTGTTTAGAAGATTTGGGAAGTTTTCCCCAACAATTTCTTTGAATACTCTTCCTAGACCTTTACCCTTTTCTTCCCCTTCTGGGACACCAATGAGTCTTATATTCGGACGTTTCATATTATCTATCATATCCCTGAGGTCCATTTAGAGTTTTTCAATTTTTTCCCCATTCTTTCTTTTATGCTTTCATTTTCCATTCTGTCATCTTCGAGGTCACTGATTCGTTGTTCAACTTCCTCTAGTCTTGTACTATGAGTGTCCAGAATCTTTTTAATTTGGTCAACAGTTTCTTTAATTTCCATAAGATCATCCATTTTTTTATTTAGTCTTGCAATGTCTTCTTTATGCTCTTCTAGGGTCTTCTTGATTTCCTTTATCTCCCGTACTATGGTCTCATTGTTCATCTTTAGTTCTTTGAGTAGCTGCTCTAGGTGCTGTGTCTCTTCTGGTCTTTTGATTTGGGTGCTTGGGCTTGGGTTATCCATATCGTCTGGTTTTTTCATATGCTTTATAATTTTCTGTTGTTTTACGCCTCGTGGCATTTGCTGAACTTGATAGGGTTCTTTTAGGATTTGTAGACCAATTGAAGTCCTTATCTCTAATTTATCAGATCTACAGCTTCGTGGAGTACACTTTCTCTAACTAACCAGCAGGTGGCGTCCACGAGCCACCTGTTCTCCACAAGCCAGTTCTCCCCTGCTTAGCCTTTTTGGTGAGTGGGGGAGTGAGTCTTGTGGGGTCCAATTGGTGTACCAAGCTTGCGTGTGTAGTTGGTGTTGCCTGCCCTGTATATGGGGCGTGTTTCTGGGCAGTTAAGGAGGGGGGGGGTGGCTCTAACAATCAAATCTCCCTGGAGATCCTAGAGTTTTAAAGCTGCTGCGATAGTCTAATCCTTCAGTTCAGTCCTGCCACAGTTTGTCTCTGCCGCTGACCCACAAGTCCTTGGTATTGGCGTATGGCTCCTGAGACTTGCAAGTGGGCCCCTCTTCCAGGCCGTGCACCCCGGGTCCTCTGTTGAGGGATGAATGTGCTTTGTCACAGGTGAGTGCCGTCCCCCCAGGGCAGTTCTGGGCTGCTGGACTGTGTAGGGAGGCTCCCAGTCTGCTGAAATGATGGCTGAATGGGGCTTTGTTAATTCACACTGCTCTACCTTCCCAACTCTGGGACAATCAGCTGAGGTTACAGGGAAGGCTAATGTCCACGCCCAGTTTTGTGGTGTGTGCCTGTTATTTGAAGCACTTCCGTCACACTGGGTTGTCTGGGGCAGTTCTGGGCTATGGGGCTGGCGATGGGCAGGAGTGTTTCCTGTCCACCAGGATGATGGCTGTGAGCGGACACCCCCCTTTTCTTGGGAAGTTGTGGTGTTTAGTGAATTTTCTCAGCCACTGGATTATTGCGTTTTGTCTCAGAGCTCTCCTAGTTCTGCTCTTGACTTGACCTGCCCAAATAGTAAGTCTTTGAAGCTTTCTGTATTGGGCTTCTTTGAGTAATTGTTTTAGAAAAAGAAAAAAGGATTAAAAAAAAAAAAACAAAAAAAAAACGGGCCCTCCTCAGAGATCTAATGGGTTATTGAAATGCTAAGAGACAAAGCAACCAGGGCCATTAAGGAAAGGTCCACAGGGCAGAGAGATCAGCTTTTCTTCGGGATTTGCATATGTGCCTCAGGGCCCTTCCCCTTTCTATGTTCACCAGAACTCCAAAAATCCTCCGCTTTTATTTTGGAGTTTTTCGTGTTGTTTTTTTTCTATGCCTGTCTCCTCTCTCCTGGGCTGGCTGCTCTCAGATTCTCTGGTGTCTGGTCTCAGTCTATCTATGTTTGGAGTTTGGATCAGTAGAATGAGTTTCTGATAAGAGCTGCCACTGCAGTTCTCCCTTCTCCTTCCCGGAGCTGACAGCCCCTCCTCCCCCGGGACTGAGCCTGGCAGGGAGGGGCACGGGTCCCCTGGCCACAAAAACTTACAGATTTCGCTGATCTCAGCTGTTCCACGTTTTCATGAGTGTTGTATGAAGTATGCCCAAAGTCAGATTGCTCTGTGGTGTCCAGTCCACGCAGTTCCTGGCTTTCTACCTACTTTCCTGGAGGAGTAACTAAAACATACAGCTCACCAGTCTGCCATCTTGCCCCGCCTCTCTAGTAATTTTTGTAATGTGCTGTGCAAACTGAGAAAACCTGGAAGGAAGACATAGAATGGGAAAAGCTCTTTGTCTTTGTAGGAAGTGAATAGCATATCACTAAGGGAAATTGCTTTTGGGACCAGGCACTAATCCCAGAATATCAGAAGAGGATGAAAATCCCACCTGTGAATCCCCACCCTTAACCCTCCTCCTGCCAACCCTCAGACTGAGCCCCCATGCCAAGACCCATCCCCTCTTCCATCACACCCAGCCTCACCCATACCCCAACCTCACATGTGTCACATCCTGATGTTGGGCTCCAAAGTCCAAAGGCCCACGTGTAGCTCCTGTGCAGTTTCCCTACAAGGAAGGTGGTCACCATAAAGATAATGACTCTGGATCTGAAGTAGTCCAAAGGACCCATGACCTGGTGCATGTAACTTCTGGGCCTAGGTCTGAGGTGAGGCAAGAGATCATTTTGAGACCATGTTGGCTTGTTGTCCACCCATCATCCCACCCCAATCCCTGGGGGGTCTTCTGGTACTTTGGCTGCATCTGTGTTGTTGGATTAGGAATGGCAGAGAAAAGAAGGCCCAGACTGGACCTAGAAATCAGCAGCCACCTGGCCTCCAGATAGCATCCAGCACCTCCTTGTACTACTCTACCCACAGTTCTCCTCTGGGGTCCACATCAATGCATGCTCAGTAGCCAGGACCCAGCTGGAGTGGTGTGTTGCCTTTATTCACAGAGGCTTTGTGGGGACAGGGGAGTTGCACTGCCAGATGCTTGGACCCCAAGGCTCCTCTTGGCTTTCAACCCTGGGATTCCAAATGAGCAGGACCATGGTCCTCGATAGCATCCTCTGGTGGTGGACACATGCCCTTGCTACCTGAGTGTTACCTCCTCAGCTGCACAGGCAGCCATCTGGTCTACCCAGCTTTCTTGACCAGAATATCAAACCATCATTCTGCTCCAGCCACTGTATTCAGACCTGCATTTTCATTGGCAAAAGTCCACCCTATTGGTCCCATGTACAAGACTTTTGCTCTCTTCATGTAGATGCCATGTAGATGGGACAGTGAGAGTGGTAGGGAAAGAGGTGGGTGGTGAAAGTAAGCTGTGCAGCATGAGGAGAGAGGGACCAATATTGCTTTAATATTCCTTCAGACACAGGGGAAGATATAGGGAGAGCAATAGACGTTGGTCTCTATATAAATATATACATCTGTGTGTGTCTGTGTGTGTGTATATATTTCAGGGGCCGATATCCTGCTGGTAAGCCTAAATTACAGAATTGCTTCCACCCATGTGCTGGAAATATGATCATGTGACTTGTGATAGCAGAGTCACTCAGCTTGGCCTCTGCATGACACTCTCGGGATGGCAATCACAATAAAAACAGCACTTGATTCTGTTGGTTCCATGCTGCTTTTGAATAAATGAGATTCCTTTCAGTTGGATCTGTGCCAGCAGTGTTTGTGCCCTAGAGATTCTGTGCACATATGTGTGTGTGTTTATCTGTTTGTGTTTGTGTGTATATGTGAGCATGCAAGTGTGTGTGTCCACATGTTCCAAAAGGCTGGGGTATATACCAACCTCTGCTTGGGGTGACCTGGCAATCATAATGGGGTTGGAATATTGCTGGCCCTTGTGCTTCTGGGTGTATACCCTGGAGGACTGTTTGTTCCTCACACAGCCTGCCTGCCTTCCTCCAGCCCTAGGTCATTTGACAGTCTGCAGATTGTTTAGGTTAGGGCAGCCAAGATTCATGGTCCTGCCATGATCTCTCCTATCATATAAGCCTCAAACACCAACAGGCTACTTAACATCATATTGTGCACTGTAGAGCCCCTCATGGCATAGAATCTTCTGGCCCAGAATCACAGGAATACTGAGGTATAGAATCCCTGACAAAGAGTGTGTTCTGCAACAGGTATCAATTTTCACATTTTCCGCTATTCTTTTTGAGCTTGTTTCCAAACATGTGCAATTTCAGGAGTTGGTTTGAAATCTCTCTATTTTGATAGACTGTCACTTGCAATGCTGGGTGTTTCCATCCTATTCCTGGGTCTGGCTCCGAGATCACTGTATATACAGCAACATCACAGGGGGTGTAACCACTGCCAGTTGCAGGAAATGCTCAGTCACTGATTTAAAATTTAACTGGATTTTATCTTCTGGAAGGACTGTTGTTTTAGCAAGTAATTCTCTGGTTGTAACACAAGGGAATTTGTTCTCATTGAAGACCTCAACCAGGAGGGTGGTTTGGGATCATATGATGAATATCCACTTATGAGGGGCTTCTTTGTGTAAATAATATTCAGGAGAGAAACTTCAAAGCAAAAGAGGGTTTTCAGAGAAGATTCCACATTCATAGCCACCACACAAATTTTTGAATATAATCTTGCCACCTTGTCTTCTGATAAGCCCCCACCCGCACCAGGAGGGTTTCCATATGCCAGTGATGGACCTCAGATAAAGCTGTCATGTTGACAGAAGAGAAAAATCTGCACTGCCAAGCATCACCAGGAGTAGAATATTCAATGCCTTCTTTGCTAGGAAACTGCCTGAGCACCACAGCCAAGGAGGGCACCAATGTGATTGTGTCAGACACTGGGATGCCCACAAGTCATAATTGGTAGCTATGCTCTGCATGTTCTTAGGATAATGAAGGCCCATACTGAAGAGTGGTTTCTGTTGAATGGGTTCTATTGAGGGAAAGTGTCAGGACTGCAGGGTACTCAGCTTGGTTCAGAGTCTGGAAAGGCCCTTGCCAATGGGATTACTCATCCCCTGAGCAGAATCTGGAGCATGGTTGGCACTGCTTTACACACCTTGCTATCTGGTTCTGAAACCAAACTTAGGCAGCAAAAGAAGTCACAAACAAGAGTCAGGAACTCTTCCCATCTTATTGCAAAGAACAGTTCCAAAAATGTAAAACAATTCAAGTATTCCACCCAGGCTTGGGGAACTATCCTTAAAACAAATGCTCTTATATTTGCCATGGCATCACCATTGCCAACTATTAGTATCTAATTCAGGACAGCACATTAACTAACCTCAACACATTAGCATTTCACTATTGAAATGAGAATAAATGTGTGTCTCATTTCTTCCAGGAGGTAAGTCCAAAGAATACAACAGAGTCTTACTCGAAGGATCTGCCTGGTGCCAGGCTAAACTGGTCTCAATTGAAGGCAGGAAAACCCCTAGGCCCTCAGGGGGGAATCTTCTCCATAAGTTCCCCAATAGATGGCCAAAATAAATGCAAACCAGAGGAACCCAGAAAAGGAAGAGGAATGGGTGGGAATAAAAGTGGAAAGTTTAAATGAAGAAAACCCAGAAACCTGGTTCCTTGTGGATAAATTATAGATCTCTGTAAACTTGCCAATGACACATGAGTTCTTTTCAGGGAGGTCATCCTCCATCCAAAGGACTCACCTGAAAACTTTCCCTGGAGTAGCTGTATGTGGGACTTGCATCTGCCCTGAGAGCTATTACATTCAAGCACAAAATTTTACAGCCCCCATCAATCCTGGGATGCAGCAAATCCCCAGAAAAGAGTCCCATCAACAAGGGCTGCCCACACTCATGACTGCAATCTAAATTTTCCTAAACTCTGGGAAATAAGCCAGGCATTTGGCATGATCAGTGAAGGGAGGTGCTGGCAGAAAATTACCATTTGAAGTGCTGGTCAAATCCAAATTGTAGAGTCACCTGGATTCCATGGTTACAGGAGTCAAACTGAGCAGTTCTTGCTGATGCACAGTTCTTAAGAAGACCCAGAAAGTCCACCCACTTCTGAAAATCCATTGTCCTTGGCCCTTGGTTAAATATTTTGTGACCATCAGCCAATCAGAATCAGAGGAAGAGGAGATTCCATTCCTTTTGTACTGGATCCTGTGCTCTGTGGCTTAGAATTAGAAAAACACTGTATTCTCTGCTCTCATCAATTACTCTTGCTTCTGTTTATTATGGATGACCATATTATTGAACATGTGGAGAGTGTCAGGTAGCCTTGAACATTCTCCATTTCATCAGTTTTTCCTGACACCTAATTTGCAACCCACCATCAGATGGTTTCTTTCAGAATGATGCAAAAAAGTAAAAAATTAAAATTGAGGAAAGAATTGGTCCCAGAGGTGCAAGTGAAGCATGGCGGAAAACTTTTCTGAATCCTAGAGAGATGGTAACCTGATGTTTATGGCTCTAGAAATTTCTGTAATTTGCTGTGAACTGAGAAAACCTGCAAAGAAGGCAGAGAGTGGGACAAGCTCTCTTTGTCCTTGAAGGAAATGAAGAGAATATCACTAAGAGGACTGGCCATTGTTTAGGACTTGGCATTAATCCTGAAGAAATATAAAAGGAAGAAAATCTCACATGGGAGTCCCACCCCTTCCCCACCAACTGCATTCACTCAGGCTGGTCCCTCATGCCAAGTCCCATCACCCCTCCTACACCACCCAGCCCACCCAGGCCCCCATCCCCACACATGTCACATCCTGATATTGGGCTCCATTGGGAAAATGCCCACCTACAGCTCCCTGAAGTTTCCTTACTTGGAAAATGGTCAGCAGGGGACACCAGAGAGATGATGATTTGGACGATCCACATCAGGACACATTCAGAATGACCCACAACCTCACTGATGTCATTGTGGGCCTAGGTCTGAAGTGAGGTGAGAAGTTGTTGGAAGAACATGTCAGCTTGTTGCCAAACCCTCATCCCACCTCCATCCCCAGGGGGCTTCTGGTTCTTTGGCTGCAGCTGTGTTGTTGGAGGAATGACAGAGAAGTTCCAGGCTGGACCTGGAAACCTGTCACTCTCTAGCCTCCAGAGAGCCTGCAGCACCTTCTTGCACTACCCTACTTGCAGTTCTCTTCTGAGAACCATTGCAGCAACCTTGCTCTCAGGAGCCAGGAACTAGCTGGAGCACTCACCTGACGTTTTGGCAGAGGCCTTGCAGGGATGGGGGAGTTGCACTGCCAGTTGTCTGTGTCCTGAGGCTCCTCTGGGCTTCCAAACCTGGGACACTCAACCAGCACTACCGTGTCCTCAATAGATTCTTCTGCTGTCAGAATCACAGCCACACCACCTGAGTGCTTCATACAGACAGCCATCTGGTCTACCTGAGTTTCTTGGCCAGACCTTCAATCCTCCATTCTCCTGCAGCCCTCATGTCTGGACCTGTGTTTTCAGTGTCAAAAACCCACCATGTTCCTTCTGTGTACAAGACCCTTCCTTTCTCCATACAGATGCCATGTAGAAGGACAGTGGTGGAGAGGTAGGGATATAGGTGTGTGGTGAAAGGAATCTGTGGTGTATGATGAGAGAAGGATCAATATAGCTTCAATATCCCTTCTAACACAGGGGAAGCTATATGGACACTGATAGACATCAGTCTCAGCATAAATGTATATATGTATGTGTGCGTGGGTATATGTATATTCATATATATGTGTATGTGTGTGAATATATATATTCCATGGAGCCAGTCTCCTGTTGGGACACCTAAATTAGAAAACTGCATCCACCTGGGTGCTGGAGGTATGGCCACGTGATTTCTGATCCCTGGGATTCTCAGCTGCAGTTTCTACGTGACTGTCTCTGGAAGGCAATCACTATGAAAACAGTGTTGATTCTGTTGTATCAATGCTGCTTTCGAATAAGTAAGGAACCACTCAGATGCATGTGTGAGAGAAGTATGTGGGCTAACTGGCAATAATAATAGGGTTGGAATATTCCTGGCCCTTGTGCTTCAGGGCATACCCCCAGGAAAATGCTTGTGCAATATGCACCCCTGCATAGCCAGAAGGTGTTGGTCTGTATTCTTGCTTGTGGTTTTGCATCCATGGTGTGATTATGTACTAGACTTGTGTATTGAACTCTTTCTCACAGCTAGCCTTGGAAAGCAAAGAAAATCAACAACATAATTGTGCAGATGAAGGGATAGGAGGCAAATGGGTGGAAATACACAACATAGACATGTTTACTTTTCCATGGCATGATTGCTGTGCAAATGTAAAGTCACAAATGGGGTGCTTTTCCTTGAGTACTGGTAGAAGTTCTCACATGAAGGGGAGGGTAGAGATTCAAGTACAGGATGATTACCCAGGGGCTTTGAATGGTACACACAGTTTATTTATGATGACAATGAACATTTATTCCTAGATATATGGGTAAATACATATGAAGTTTCTGAACTTGTGGAAGTATTAACACTGGTCATTTTTGGCCTGTGGATTCTGCGCTTGCAAATAAAACTTTCTGTACAGCTTCCTGAGTTGATGTTAGGAAATGTTGAAAAGGAATCCATTTGAGATGGTGCCCAGTAATTAGGGTTAGAGACTGAACACTCATCCATGGTCAGGAATAAAGCAGCCCCTCCTTTTCCACACAGAAAGCTCATTTCAACTTTAACTTCCTTCCTTGCCAGAAGGGAGGCAGTGAAGAAATATCACAGAAGTCCTAGTCTCTTCGCATGTGTTTCGTGACAGTTCTAGAATCAAGCAGCCTGTTGAGGAGGTGATGACGGGTAGGTGCAGGTGATCATTTCCCTAAAAGTTCTCTAATTCTACTGAGATTTGGCCTCTGTGTCCAATGGCTGCTGTCCATGGAGCCCCAGAGGTAGTTTGGACATGAAAAACCATTTTCCAAATGAAGTCAGTACAGAGGGCACCTGCTGAGTACCAATGAAAGTCAAATCCCCAATGGGTTTGTGCATCATTTCTAATGCTCTGTGGCTTGCAATTTCCCTGGAGTGTGATGTGTAACCCTTGACCTCCTCCCTGGTTCTGCACCAAATCAGAAGCATCCTGAACTCCTGTTTGTACAATGACTGCTTCCTCTACCTGATGCAGTGGCCCCAGGGAACTTCACAGCATGTCAAGCGGAGCCTGAAATTCTTCCTCACTGAGGGGTGGTTCAACTGGTAGTGAATTCTGGTCCTGGGAATCTGGATTGAGAAGAGGTTGGGCCTTTTCCAGAAATTCTTTGCTCGACAGCAATTGGTCCAGAAGGCTCCAGGACTCCAGATCTTGCTGGTGCTCCTGGGCAGGGGGAAGTGATGGCTCTTCAGCCAATTCTGCCTGCTGATGCCCTGGCTGCATCTCAGAGTGTCTAGGCTGATGAAGTTTCCCTTCAGGAGTTTCTCCTTCTGCATTCACACCTTGGAACTCCTCACTGCACCACTGCATGTTGTGAGATGTGTCTGCCTGACCAACATCATGTAATTGTTGCTTTTCATTGTCAGATTGTGTCAGGGGATTGTCTTTCAACTGCACCACTCCCCTGCCAGTGGATTCATCTTGATCCTGGCATTTTCCCTGGAAAGGGAGCTTGAAAGTATTTGGCTTATCTGAGAACCCCATTCCCAGAGGTTGCTCTGCTGGGCAGTGACTGATAATAGTCTGTGTGGGGTAAGCATTTGCCCCTGCCTGTGCAGTCAGTGTGGGTTGGGCCTCCAGGAAATGGGGTGCCTGACTCATGCAGTTCACATTCGAATTCTTAGGAGCAGAGGTTGTCAGGCACAAAAGAATAGTGGAGGGAATTATGCATGTCTCATGGAAAATATTGCAGGAAGCAAGATGATGGGGCCTGCTTGGGACAGTGATCAGGTGAGTTTTCTCCTGCCCAATGGTCAGATTAGGCCTCTGATTTGGGGCACCTGCCACGGAATTTCTGTGTACGCTTGGTGTCTTCCCTGGGTACCGATTTCTCAGATTCTGAAACCATATCTAGGTGAGGAAAACAGGGAAAGAGAGACATCAGGAGGCAGCAGAGAATTCAGCTCTACTCAATCTAGTCTGTCTGTCAAACCAGTGGCTTATTCCTCAAAGGCCTAAGCTCCAGTGAGTACAGTAGACAGAAGAGATCATGGGATCTTTTTCATGGGTGATTACTTATTCCTGGCCAGGATTGGACCCTACATCAATCAGCTGGAAATCTTTGGCCTTTCATATTCTTCCCAAGAGTTTCTTTCCCTCTATTTCTCTGGGACCCTACTTCCATATGACACACAGATTGTGTGAAAGGGCATATATTTGGGGATTTGCCTACCAACCCCATTACATGTATTTCCATATCCTCCCATATTCCTTCAATCCTTACCATCTTTCCTCCAGCTAGGAGTTCTTGTGAACCAAATAAATCTCAGCTGCCCCCAAACAAATGGTTTTCTCTTCCTCCTGGTGTTAGAGATGAAACTTAGAGCTACAGTCCATGTGTTAAGTTTCAAGGTATTCAAACACATGAACAGAGAACTGAGGTCTTAGCACACTCAGCAATCAAGTGTTGTGCATTGGAAGCTGTAGCTGAAAAGGCAGAAGAATTAGAACTCTCCATGTCATTCAAACAGTTGATGGAAAACAAGCACTTTTTTTCCAGATGTACAGTTTCTCCACTTTCCCAATGTGTGCATAAGAAACCATGGCCAATACACCTGTTGTGTTGACAGCCATAGTTTTCATTCAGGAACATTTCACATACACTATATGATAACTCACTCTCCATTTTTATAACATTGGATTCCTTTCAAACTGGGGTGTGGACTTTTCTGCCCAGCATCCCCCAGACCTAGGTCATTGGACATGTCTGCAGACAGGTTGGGTTAGAGCCACTGAGATTCATGGTCTGGGCAGGATCTCTCCTACCATATAAGCCTAGAACCCCAGGATGCCACAAAACATCATACTGTACACTGTAGACCCACTGACAACATACAATTATCTGTCCCAGAGTCACAGGACTACTAAGCTATAGAATCACTGACAAAAGTGTGTTCTGCAAACAGGTGTCAACTTTCATATTTTCCAGACATTCAGTTTGACCTTGTTTCCAAACACGTGCAATTTCAGGAGTTGGTTTGAAATCTACCCATTTTGATAGACTGTCACTTGCAATGCTGGATGTTCACATCCCATTCCTAGGTCTGACACTGAGATCACTGTAGATACAGCAACATCCCAGGGGGTGTACCCACTGCCACTTGGAAGAAATGCAGGGCCACTGATATAAAACTTACCTGAATTCTATCTTCTGGAAGGCCTGTTTGTTTAGCAAGTTCTTCTCTGGTTGTAACACCAGGGAATTGGTTCTGCTCAAAGGCCTCAACCAGAATGTTGGTTTGGGATCTGGTGATGGATGTGCGCTTACGACGGGCTTCTTTGGGTAAATAATCTATGGGAGAGAAACACAGAAGCAAAACAGTGCCTTCAGACAAGATTTCAGATTCATACCCCACACAAATTTTTGTATATTATCTTGACCACCTTGTCTTCTGATGAGCCCCCACACCCAGTGGGAGGGTTTCCATACACCAGTCATGGACCTCAGAGAAAAGTGTCATCTTGACAGAAGACAAGAGACTGCACCACCAAGTATCATCGGGTGCAGAAAGTTCAAAGCTTAACTTGTTAGGAAATTGCCTGAGCACCACATTCAAGGAGTCCAACATTGTGATTAACTCTGACATTGGGATACCCACAAGAAGTCGTAATTGGTAGCTTTTCTAAGCACATTTTTAGGACAATGAAGGCCCACATTGAAGGGGGGTTTCTGCTGAGTGGGTTGCATTGGAGGAAAGTATCAGGACTGCAGAGTACTCACCTTGGTTCCCAGGCTGCTGAGGCACCTGCCGATGGGATTGCTCACCTCCTGAGCAGGATCCATACTGCGGTTGGTGCTGCTTTTGGCGTCTTACTCTCCGGTTCTGAAACCAAACCTAAGTGGTAAAAGATGATGCAAACAACAGTTAGCAATTCCACCCATCTTCTTGGAAACAACAGTTCCAATAATGTAAAACAAGCCGAGTTTTGGACCCAGGCCTTTGGAGCTATCCTTAAGACAATTGCTTATGCTTGCCACAATATCACCATTGCCAGAAGTTAACATCTAATTCAGGACACCTGATTACCTAACCTCAACTCATTAGCATTTTCCTTTTTGTCCTACTCAGGGAATTCAGATGGTTCCCCCCAGGGAAAGAGATAATGTTTGGTCTCAGAAATCAGAGCATATTCCCCCTCTCTTTTTTTCTCTCCCCCTCCCTCTTCTGTCTGCCCCACCGCTCTGTCTCCTATTTAGGGTTGGCTAAATCTGAATGTCCTTCATTGGCCCGTGTCTACCCCTCTGAATCAACAATGGCATGACCAGGTAGAACATATGTGGTTGATTTCTGAAAACAATGCCCTTCAAAGGGGACACAGGACTGCACATGCCGAAATGATGACAATCGACTCATTTATATTTCTGTCTCATTGACTTCATTCCCAAATCAGCACTCATTACAGAGACTCCTAGGCGCTCAGCTGCCTCACCTTTCATCTACTGCTTGTAGTGTAATCAAATGAACTCTGTCCTGTTTCCTCACTTTCTCGTGTCAGAATAGGCATGTCCTTTCGATTCCCCTCTGAGGGTTTTCCTTGGAAAACCAGACCACTCATGATAAGACACATTCTAAAGGGCAACCCATATCTGATGACCTGCATGCACTTCTCACCCAGGCATAGGGTTTGAATATCACACCCGTTGTCTCATTTTGTTATCCAAAATATTTTCAGATGAGAGGTCTGAAACACAGGTGGAAATTTGAAAGTGACGGGTCAGTCAGCAAGCACCAATGCTACACCCGCCTCATTCTACATGTTTTCCAGGAGAGTCCTTCCGTACCGTCCAATAGGATGCACCCTGCGTCTCCCAGCCCGCCAATCATCAGCTGTTCCCACAGCACGCGCTTTCATTCATGGGATGTGAGCAAACCCGGTCTGCTGTAGCCGGATCTGATGCATAAAGACACAAGAAGTGTTTGTCTTCATCACCTTTCCCTCACCCTGAGGCCCCCATAGCCAACAGCTTATCGGACAGTAGGCCGTTTGATACAAACCGTGACCTGATTATTCACCATGAAGGGTAATTGCTGCCTCTTCCTCGTCCACCTATATACTGCTTTCCTGGTGTATCAGTACACTCTCCAGCTGCCTCCCTGATCACGGGAGAAGGAGAGATTAGAGTCGTTTGCATACCAGTTGTCCCATTCAAAACAAGTCAGTGCCTCCCAAGAGGGAATCACACTTGAAAGACTTTCTACAGAAATTCTCATCTGAGAAGATGGAATTTATATCAGATTTTCACCGCGGCATCCCCACAGTTACATAGAAGTCATTATTCTCTGGCCTAAGACCCCTATTTAATGGCAGCATGCCCCTAAGTCAGTGAATCGATTTCTCTAACACCCCAGGATGTCATCGTATGATGGAAATTTCTCCAGCCAGGACATGGCTCCTAAGCCTTCACCTCAACCCCAGGGCAACTATGCCTAAACAACATACATATTCTGCCATTGCTTAAACATATAAACAGAACTCTTGATTTAGTAATTTCAATTTCAAGATGGCATAAGAGGAAAAATCTCCTGAGCAAAATCCCTGCATGATAGAAGAATTCCTCCAAAGTTCTTATCCCAGCTTATGCCTATTCCCTTGAGTCTGAGAAAGCATGATGTAGGGACCCACACCTACCTGAATTCGAGACTCTGGATCACCAATCTCATTAGCCAGTTGTTCCCTGGAAGCTATACCAGGGTAGGGGTTCTTTTGAAACGATGCCTGCAGGACACCAATTTGAGTTGGGTTCAAAAAAATCCTCTTTCGTCGGGCCACTCCTTTCAAGGTGCCTGAGGAAGAGAAAAATGTGAAAGGCGGCTGAATGATGTAAGTATGGAAATAAATTCATGGGGACAGCAAAAGTGTGTCTCGTTTCTTCCAGGAGGTAAGTCCAATGAATAGTACAGACTCTTACTCGAAGGAGCTACCTCGTACCATGCTAACCTGGACTCAAGTTGTTGTACCCATGCAAGCCAGGAAGGATCCTAGGCTCTCATGGAGGAATCCCCTCCATAAATTCCCCAATAACTGGCCAACTTAAATGCAAACCCTAGAGGAAGCCAGAGAAGGAAGAGGAATGGGTGGAAAGAGAAAAGTGGAAAGTTTAAAAGAAGAAAACCCCGCAAACCTGGGTCCTTGGGGATAAATAGTAGGTGTCTGTAAACTTGCCTGGAACACATGAGGTCTTTTCAGGTAGGTCTTTCTCCATCCAAAGAACTGTCCTGAAAACTTTCCCTGGGGTAGCCGTTTGTGGGAACCACATCTGACCTGTTACCTTTTGCATTCTGGCATCCAATTTTACAGCCACCATCAATCTCGGACCCAACGTTTTCCAGGAAAGCAGCCGCGTCAACAAGGGGCCCCCCAACTCAAGACCGCAATCTAAATTTTCCTAAAGTGTGGGAAATAAGCAAGGCATTTGGCGTGATCAACGAAGGAAAGTGCAGACGGAAACTTACCCTTTGAAGTGCTGGTCAAATCCATGTTGGGAAGAGTGACCCGGATCCCAGTGCGACAGGACTCCAACTGAGCTTTGCCGCCAAAACTCGGGTCTTAAGAAGACTAAGGAAGTCCCGCCCACTTGTGAAAAACCGTTCTCCTTGGTCCTTGGCTAAATATTTATGACCACCAACCAATCAGAATTGGAGGAAGAGATTCCATTCGATAGTTTGGCACACATCAGAATCCTTTTGCACTGGATCCTGTGCCCCGTGTCTTCGGAATATAAAAACATAGGTCTTTCTCCATCCAAAGGACTCACATGAAAACTTTCCCTGGAGTAGCTGTTTGTGGGAATCGCATCTGCCCTGTTGGGTTTTACATTCTGGCATCTAATTTTACAGCCCCCATCAATCCCCAGACCCAACGTATCCCAGGAAGTACTTTACTCTCATCAAGCACTCTTGCTTCTGCTTTATTACGGATGACCTTATTATTTAACGTGTTGAGAGCTTTAGGTAGCCTCAAACATTCTCCATTTCGTCAGCTTTTCCTGACACCTAAGTTGTGGTCCACCATCCCATGGTTTCTTTCAGAATGATGCAAAAAAGAATAAAATAAAATCGAGGGGGACAATTGGTCTCAGAGATGCAAGTCCAGCGTGATGCAAAACTTTTCTGAATCCTAGAGAGAAGGCAACCTGATTTATGCCTCTGGAAATTTCTGTAAAAATTATGCTGTCAACTGAGAAAACCTGGAAGAAATGCAGAGAAAGAGACAAGCTCTCTTCATCCTTGAAGGAAGTGAAGAGAATATCCCTGAGAGGAATGACCATTGTTTGGGGCCAGGCATTAATCACGGAGAAATAGAGGAGGAAGATTATCCCGCCTCCCCTCCCCCAGCCCACCCTCAGGCCGAGCCCCCATGCCCGCCCCATTCCCTCTCCCGCCCCACCCACCCCCACCCCCACGTGTGTCACATCCTGATGTTGGGCTCCAAAGGGAAAGTGTCCTCCTGCAGCCCCCCTGCAGTTTCTCTACTTGGAAGACTGTCATCAGGGGGGACACCAGAGACATGGCGATTCGGATTATCCGCATCAGGTTGTAGTCCGCACGACCCACGACCTCGTCCGTGTCACTTTCGGGCCTAGGACTGAGGTGAGGTGAGAGGTCATTGCGAGACCGTGTCAGCTCGTGCCCAGACCTCACCCCTCCCCCATTGCCGGGGTCTTCTGGTTCTTTTGCTGCAGCTGCTTTGTCGGAGGAACGTGGGAGAGAAGAAGGTCCAAGATGGACCTAGAAACCTGCCGGCCCCTGGCCTCCAGCTCGCCTCCCGCACCTCCTTGTGCTTCTCTCCCCACAGTTCTGTTCAGAGGTCCGCGGTGGCGACACTGTGCTCCGTAGCCTGGTCCTAGCCGGATCGCTCAGCTGCCTTTCTTGGCACGGGCCTTGCAGTGACAGGGGAGTTGTGCTGCCAGACACCTGGATCCGGAGGCTCCTCAGGGCTTCCAACCCTGAGACTCCAATCAAGCAGGACCGTGGTCCTCAATAGTGTCCTCTGCCAACTGAGAGGCACTGATACTACCCGACCCACAGGCGGCCATCTGGTCTACCCAAGTTTCTTAGCCAGACTTTTAATCCCCCATTCTCCTGCAGCCACCGTGTCCTGACCTGCGTTTTCAGTGGCAAAAGCCCACCATGTTCATCCTGTGTACAAGAGTCTGCCTCTCACCACACAGATGCCATGTAGAGGAACAGCAATAAAGAGGTAGGAGAGAGGTGTGTGGCAACAGGAAGTTGTGCTGCCTCAGGACAGAGAGGTCAATATATCTTCAATATCCTTTCAGACACGGTGGAAACTATAGGGACTCCAATTCATATCAGTCTCTGTATAAATATATATAGGAATTTGTGTGTGTGTGTGTGTGTGTATGTATGTATGTGTGGATGAATATATATATTTCATGGGGCCAGTCTCCTCTTGGGAGACTTTAATTAGAAACTTGCATCCCCCTGTGTGCTGGAAGTACAGTCATGCTACTTCTGTTCTGAGGGTTGTTCAGCGTGGCCTCTGCATGACTGTGGATGGCAATCACAATGAAAACACTGTTTAATTGTTTCATTGATTCTGCTTCTGAATGAATGAGATCCTTTCAGATGCATCTGTGCTAGTAGCGTGTGGTTGTGCTCTGGAGTTTCTGTGTGTGTTAGTTTTCATCTGTGTGCCTGTGTGAGTGGGTGTGCACACACAAGCATGTGTGTCATCACTCCAACAGGCTCGGGTATCCACCAACCTCTGCTTGGAGTGATCTGGCAATAATAGTGGGGTCAGAATATTCCGGCCCTTGTGCTTCAGACCATACACCTTGGAGGAAAGCGTTTGTAATATGCACCACTGGAAACCTGGAAGGGGTCGTCTGTATGCTTGTTTCTGGTTTTGCATTCATGGTATGTGTATGAACTAGACCTGTGTATTGAACTTTTTCTCACAGCTAGCCGTGGAAAGCTGACAAAGAAAATAACAAACAGAGTCATGCAGATGAAGGGACAGGATACAAATGGTTAGAGTTACACAATGCAGACATGTTTTCTTTTCCATGGCATGTTTATTGTGCCAATGTATAGTCACAAATGGTGTGATCTTCCTTGAGTACTGGTAGGAGTTCTCCCATCAAGGGGAGGGAGGAAATTCAAGTACAGGATGATTATCCAGAGGCTTTGAATAGTACACATGCTTTATTCATGGTGACAATGATCATTTGTGCTTAGATATATAGGTAAATATATATGAAGTTTCTCAAGTTGTGGAAGTATTAACTTCGGTCGTTTTCAACCAATGACTCCTGTGCTTACAAATAAACATTTCCCTACAGCTTCTTGACATTTGACCTGAGGAAATGTTGAAAAACAATCCATTCCTGATGGTGCCAGTTATTAGGGTTAAAGCCTGAACACTCATCCATCCCCTTATTGGCAGACAGTGAAGTAGCACACACCCAGTTCCCTGTTCCAAGCCTCAGGGCTAGGGCAGAGGTCAAGTGCTTGAACTCCCATGATCATGAAATATAGCAGCCCTTCCGTTTCTTCACAGAAAGCTCATTTCAACTTTAACTTCCTTACTTGCCAGAAGGAACGCAGTGAAGAAACATCATGGAAGTCCTAGTCTCCTTGCATGGGTTTCGTGACAATTCTCGAATCATCCACAATGTCGAGGACGTGATGATGAGTAGGTAGAGGTGAAATTTTCCTAAAAATTGTCTCGTTCTACTGAGAATTGTACCCTGTGTCCAATGCCTGCTGTCCATGGTGCCCCAGAGGTATTTTGGACATGAGAATCCACCATTTTCCAAATGAAATCAGTATAGAGGGCAACCGCTGGGTATGGGCCAGAGTTGAAACCTCCAATGGGTTTCTGGGTCATTTCTACTGCTCTGTGGCTTCAAATTTCCCTGGAATGTGATGTGAAACCCTCAACTGCCTCCCTGGTTCTGCACCAAAGCAGAAGCAGCCTGGACTCCTGTTCGTACAATCACCACTGCCTCCTCCTAAAGCACTGGCCCCAGGGAGCTTCAGACCATGTTAAGCAGATCCTGAAATTCTTCCTTGCAGAGGGCTGGTTTGACTGGTAGAGAGTCCTGGTCCTGGGGATCTGGACTGAGAAGAGGTTGGGCCTTTTCCAGAAATTCTGTGCTCAACAGCAGTTGGTCCAGGAAGCTTCAGGCCTCCAGATCTTGCTGGTGCACTTGGGCAGGTGGAAGAGATGGCTCTTCAGCTGATTCTGCCTGCTGCTGCCACATCTGTGTCTCAGAGTGTCCAGGCTGATGAAGTTTCCCTTCAGGAGTTTATCCTTCTGATTTCACACCTTGGAACTCCTTGCCACACCATGTTGTGAGATGTGTCTGGCTGACCAGCATCATGTAATTGTGGCTTTTCATGGTCTGTTTGTGTCAGGAGATAGTTATTCAACTGCACTGCACCACTGCCAGTGGATTCATCTTGATACTGGCATTTTCCCAGGAAAGGGAGGCTTAAAGTATTTAGCTTATCAGAGAATCCCCTTCCAGAGGTTGTTCTGCTGGCCAGCGAGTCATAAGAGTAGGTGGTGGGTGAGCATTTGCCCCTGCCTGTGCAGTCATGGTGGGCAGGGCCTCCAGGAAATAGGGTGCCAGAATCCCCCAGCTTACATTGAAATCCTGAAGAACAGAGGTTGTGAGGCACAAAAGAATAGTGGAGGGAATTATGTGGTTCCAATGGAAAATATTGCAGGAAACAAGATGAAGGGTCCTTCTTGGAATTGTGGTCAGGTAAATTTGCTCCTGCCCAATGTTCAGATGCAGCCTCTGATTTGGGACATCTGCTAAGTAATTTATGGGTCCTCTTCATCTCTTCCCTAGGTACCAAGATCTCCAGTTCTGAAACCACATCCAGGTGAGGAAAAGAGGGACATCAGGAGTCATTAGACGATCCAGCTCTATTCCGTCTAGTCTGTCTGTCAAGCAAGTGGCTTATTCCTCAAAGGTGTAATCTCCAGTGAGTACAGTAGAGAGAAGAGATCATGGGATCTTTCTGAAGGGTGATTACTTATTCCTGGCCAGGAATGTACCGTATATCCATTAGCTGTAATTCTTTGGCCTGCCATATTCTTCCCAGTAGTTTCTTTTCCCTCTATTTCCCTGGGATAGTTGTTTCATGTGACACACAGATTGTGTGAAAGAGAATACATTTGGGGATTCACCTACCATCCCCAATGCATATATCTCCCTGTCCTCATGTTTTCCTTTGGTCCTCACCATCTTTTCCTCAGCTAGGAGTTCTTGTGAACAAATAAAACTCAGCTACCCCAACACAAATGATTTCCTCTTCCTCCAGTGTTGGAGAGGAAATGCAGAACTATAGTCCATGTGTTAAGTTTCAAGGTATTGAAACACATATATGGAGGACAGAGGTCTTACCACACTCAGCAATCTGGAGGTGATGCTTTGAAGGTGTAACTGAAAAGGCAGATAAATTAGAACCCACCATGCCATAACACAGTTGTTAAGAAAACAAGCACTTTTTGTCCAGATGGACAACATCTCCACTTTACCAGTGTGTGCATAAGAAACCATGGCTAATACAATTGTTTGTGTTTACAGCCATAGTTTTCATTCAGGAACATTTCACATACACTATATGAGAATCCCCTCTCCATTTTATATAAGAGCAGAATCATTTTAAACTGGGGTATGGCCTTTTCTGCCCACCACTCCCCAGCCCTAGGTAATTGGAGATGTCTGCACATAGATTGGGTTGAGCAACTGAGATTCGTGGCCCAGGCAGGATTTCCCCTAGCATATAAGTCTCAAGGCCCAGGATGCCATGGAACATCATACTGTGCACTGTAGAGCTTCTAATAACATGGAATTATCTCACCCAGAATCACAGGGTTACTAAAGTATAGAGTCCCTGACAAAGAGTGTGTTCTGCTAGCAGATATCAACTTTCACATTTTTCAGCCACTCATTTTGAACCTGTTTCCAAATATGTGCAATTTCAGGAGTTGGTTTGAAATCTCCCCATTTTGATAGACTGTCACTTGTAATGCTGGGTGTTCACATCCCATTCCTAGGTCTGACCCTGAGATCACTGTATATACAGCAACATTGCAGGGGGTGTAACCACTGCCAGGTGAAGAAATACATGGCCACTGATATAAAACTTACCTGAATTCTGTCCTCTACAGGCCCTTCTTTGGGTAAATAATCTATGTGAGAGAAACACGGAGGCAAAAGAGTGCCTTCAGAGAAGACTTCACACTCACACCCCCTTCAAGCTCATGTATGGGTGACCATTCATCCTAGGAAATTTACCCCCTGTATTACCCCAAATGGAAAATTACTTCTCCCTCCTAAAAACCTCAGAAACATTCTCTGAGCCCATGTTGATGCAGTCCTTCCTTCCCCAAATCCTGTAACCCTCTGTGCTGGTTTGAATGTATTATGTCCCCCAGAAAAAGCCATAATTATTGATGCAAACTTGCAGGGAAGACATATTAGTGGGGATTAAGTTGGAATGTTTGGATTAGGTTGTTTGCATGGAATGCGCCCCATCCAACTGTAGGTGATACCTCTGATGAGATATTCCCCTGGAGGCATGGCCCCAAACATTCAGGGTGGGCCTTGATCAGTGGAGCCATATAAATGAGCTGACAAACAGAAGGAACTCAATGCAGCTGTAAGTGACATTTTGAAGAGGAGCTACAGCCAAGAGGGACACTTTGAAGAAAGCACAGGAGCTGCAGATGAGAGATAGTTTGAAGATGGCTGTTCAAAGCAGACTCTTGCTCTGGAGAAGCTAAGAGAGGACAAATACCCCAAGTGTAACTAGGAGTGACATTTTTGAGGAACTGCAGCATAGAGAGGAACATCCTGGGAGAAAGCCATTTTGAAATGAGAACTTTGGAGCAGATGCCAGCCATGTGCCTTCCCAGCTAACAGAGGCTTTCTGGACACCATTGGCTATCCTCCAGTGAAGGTACTTGATTGGTGATTTATTTCCTTGGGCACTTCATGGCCTTAAGAGTGTAACTGTGTGACCAACTAAACCCCCTTTTATAAAAGCCAATCCATCTCTGGTGTTTTGCTTTCTGGCAGCATTAGCAAACTAGAACACCCCCTCTCTGTCCAAACCATCAACCAGGTCTTACTAAAGGAATGCACCCCTCCCAAAAACCTAATCACCCAGTGGAATGGCCCCCACACTCTCCCTCTAGGCACTCCCACAGCTGTTTGACTAGCTGATCTACCACACACTTAGCATCAATTTAGTTGTACCAAACCATATCAAGCCCCCCACTACACATCTGCTCTTCCAGGCCCTACCACCTCAAAATAATCTGGCCACAAAATGGACCCACCTCCAACTCATCAGCCCTCCAGCCTAACAAATGAAATCATCTCCCTACTCCTCCTTCTTCCAGATCTGCTAAAAGAGCAAGTCCTCCTCTTCCCGTGGGACAAATATCTTCAAGAATCTTCCTGGACTTCCCATGGAACCAAATCCACAGTGTTTCTTTCCCCTCCTAATCCTAACCTGCCATAGATTCTAACACTCCCATCCCAAGGCCCCTCCCTTCCAACATACCTAGAAAAAACTCTAAACCTCACTTCTACTCTCTTACATAACTCCAGATTGTCCCAAGTTCCCTTCTGCTGAATCTGTCTTCACCTTTCACAAAAAGCCAACATCGCTGTCCCCACCTTTGTCATTCCCTGAATTGCCACCTTGGCCAGACTCAACTTACCCACAAGTTATCTTCCTTCAACCAAAAAACTCTAAACCCACTCAATCCTCCCCAAAGATTCCTCTGCAGACCCATAGCCACCCACCTCACCTATCCATTTTCTCACTTTGTTAACCAAAATATTTTCAGATGAGAGGTCAGAAACACAGGTGGAAATTTGAATCTGTCATCAGTCAGTGAGCACCAATGCTGAGCATGCCTCACTCTACATGGTTTCTATGATGGTCCTTCCTTATCATCCAAGTGCCGTCATATGCATCCTGTTGCTCCCGTCCCACCAATCATCAGCTGTTCCCACAGCATGCACTTTCAAAATGGGATTTGAGAAAACCCAGTCTGCTGTAGCCAGAACTGATGCATAAAGACACAAGAAGTGTTTCTCTTCATCACCACCCCCTCACGCTGAGACCCCCATAGGCAATGGCATATTGGACACTAGGCCATTTGATTAAAGCCCTGACCTCATTATTTGAGATGAGAGGTAATTGCTACCTCTTCTTTGTCCACCTATATGCTGCTTTCCCTGTGTATCAGTAGACTCTCCAGCTGCCTCCCTGATCACTGGAGAAGATCAGATTAGAGTCCTTTGCATAGCAGTTGTCCCATTCAAAAAAAAGTCAGTGCTTCCCAAGAGGAAATCCCACTTGAAATGCTTTCTAGAGAAATTCTCATCTCAGAAGATGGAATTTACATAAATTTCTCACACAAGCATCCTATAATTATATATAAGTCTTTATTCTTTGGCCGAGGACCCACTACTTAATGACAGAATGCCACTCTGTCAGTTCATCAATTTCTTAAACACCCCAGGATGTCACTGTTTGATGGAACTTTCTGCAGTCAGAAGATGGCACCTAAGCCTTCGCCTCCACCAAAGGGAAAATATGCCAAAACCACATATTTCCACCATTGCTTAAACATATAAAGGGAGCACTTGTTTAGGAATTTCAATTTCAACATGACATACCAGGGAAAACCTCCTCAGCAAAATCCCTGCATGACAGGAGAGTTCCTCAAATATGCTTAGTCCAGCTTTCCCCCTTTACCTTGAATCTGAGACAGCATGAAGTAATGACCCATGCCTACCTGAATTCCAGACTCTGGAATGACAGTTTTTTTGGCCAATTGTTCCCTGGCAGCTATACCAGGCTGTGGTTCTTTGAAAGCCAGGACTGCAGGACATTCTTTTGACTCAGCTTCCAAAAAATCCTCGCCCATGGGTCCTCTCCTTTAGGCATGCCTGAGGAAGAGAAGAGGGCAAAAGGAGTTTTAACTATGGAAATATGCATGAAAACATTTGACAGCAAAAGTGCTTCCCATTTGTTCCAGGTCAGAGCCTTTAATTTCACAAATACTGTGGTGTTTTACTCCAAGGATCCACCTAGTTCCATGCAAAGTTGGACACAAATTGTTTCATGTATGCATGCCAGAAAGAATCCTCAACACTCCTGTGGCAATCACCTCAACAGATTCACTGAGAGCTTGCCAAATTAAATGCAAACCCAAGAAGAAACCAGAGAAGGAAGAGATATGGGTGGAAGGAAAAAACTGGAAATTTAAGAAAACCCAAAAGGGTTGGGTGCCTGGGTATAAATTAAGTGGGTTCCTGAAATTTGGTGTATCTCATGAGGTATTTTCAGGTAGGTCTTTCACCATCCAAAGGACTCACCTGAAAACTGCCCCTGGAGTAGCCATCTGTGGGAATCATGTCTGTCCTGTTAGCTTTTACATTCTGGCATCAATATTACAGCCCTATGCATCCCTGGACCTGACTGATCCCAGGAAAGCAGCCCCAACAACAAGGGGTCCCACCACTCATGACAGCAATCTAAATTTTCCTAACATCTGCCAAATAAGCAAGGCATTTGGCATGAGCAAAAAAAGGAAGTTGCAGACAGATACTTGCCATTTGAAGGGCAGGTCAAATCCATATTGGGAAGAGTCACCCAGGTCCCACTGAGGCAAGGGTCCAACTGAGCTGTTCCCACTGAAACACAGGTCTTCAGACCATGCAGGAAGTCACGCCCACTGCTGAAATCCCATTCTCATGGGCCCCTCCTTGATTAAATATTTATGAGCATGAACCAATCAGAAGAGAGGGAAAAATAGATTTTCCATTTGACAATTCGGCACCCATCAGAATCCTTTCCTATGGGATCCTGTGCTCTGTGGTTTATAAGAATAAAAATATTGTGTTCTCTGTACTCATCAAGTACCCTTGCTTCTACTTTATTACAGCTGACCGTATTATTTAAAATGTCAAGAGGCTCTGAGCATCTTGGACATTCAACCTGTTCCTCTGTTTTACTGACTTATAAGCTAAGATCCACAGCATGATGTAGCCATCGTTTCTTTCAGCATGATGCACAGAGTTAAGAAAACAAAATAGAAGCATGAATTGGTCTCAGAGTGCAAGTCCAGCATAAAGCAAAACCTTACAGAATCCTAGAGGGAGCCAACATTATTTATGCCTCTAAAAATTTTGTAAAGCCCTGTGAATGGAAAAAACCTGGAAGGCAAGCAGAGAATGGTCCATATTCCCTTCATCCTTGAAGGACATGAAGAAAACATCACCAGGAGGACTTGCCTTTCTTTGATGCCAGCATGGAGAAATCCAAAGAGGATGAAAATCCCACCTGGAAACTCTCAACCCCACCTCCTGGCCCTACAACCCTCAGGCTGAAACACACCCCAACCCCCACCCGTCTCCCAGCACAGCCCCATCCAAGCCCCACCCCCACAGTAATCACATACTGATCTTGGGTTCCAAAGGCAAAAGACCCACCAGCAGCTCCATAGCTCCTTCCCTGCTTTGAAGATCTTCAGCAGGGAGAGCCCTAGAACTGACATTTGTGCATCAGGATGTAGCGTGCATGACCTATGACATTGCCCAGGTGACATCCAGGGTTAGGCCTGAGTGCAGAGAGCATTGGTGTGAAAACATGACCTCTTGTTGCACACCCCACACCCAACTGCCATCCCTGGGTTTCTTCTGGTCTTATGGTTGAAGTTGTGTTGTCACAGGAACGTGGAAAGGGGAAGATTGAAACTGGATCTAGAAACCCACCCTCTCCTTCCCTCCAGATCACCTTCAGCACCTTCTTGTGCTACTCTACTCCCAATATCATTCCAAGAGCAGCAGCAATGACTTGCTCAGCAGCCCATTCCTAGCAGGGTGCCCAACTGCCTTTATGGTATAGGCCTTGCAAGGCCAGCGGAGTTACACAGCAAGACGCTATGCCCTGGCTGGGCATTGCAATGTCCAGATGAAGTCATCATTGGCAGTTACCATATATATTTATATTTAGATAGATAGATTTGTTGGAAAACAAGGGCTCACATTAAAGAAAGTTTCTGCTGAATAGGTTCAATTGTGGGGAATCATCAAGTCTGCAGTGTACTCACCTTGATTCCAAGGTTGCTGAGGCTCCTGACATTGGTCTTTCTCTTCTCCTGAGCATGATCCTGACCATGTTTGGCACTGCCTTCTGCACCTTGCTCTCTGGTTCTGAAACCATACCTAAAGGGGCAACAAAGGCAAAAGTAGTAGTCAGCAATTCCACCTCCTTTATTGCAAACAACAGTTACAGGAAAGTTAAATGCAAGCTGAGTAGACTACCCTATCCTGGGGGAACTAAACGTAAGACAAATGCTATTATGCTTGCAAAGACATCACCATTGCCAACATTTAGCATAAAATTAGAACAGCACATTCCCTAACCTCAACTCATATTAGCATTTCCCTTTTGGTCCTTCTCAGGGAATCAATACAATTCCCTGTATGGGAAGAGACAGTGTATGGTGTCAAATATTAGAGCTTATTCACTCTCCCTACTTCCATCCCACCCACCTATCTGGCAATTGGCTCATTCTGAATGTCTTTCATTTGCCTGTGCCTCCCCTCTGAATCAACAGTGCCATCACCAAGTACAACCCATGTGTTGGGATCTCTGGGAACAATACCCTTCAATGGGGACACAGGATTGCACAGTCAAAATGATGACCATCTACTCATTCGTATTTGTCTCATAGTTACTCCACTCCAGAATTGGAAATCATAACAGAGACTCCTAGTGACTCAAATGCCTAGAGTTGCAACTACTGCTTGCAGTGTAAGGAATAGAGCTTTGTCTTGACTCCTCATTATGCAAATCAGAATAGAAATGTCCTTTCCATTCACCTCTGATTGTTTCCCTTGGAAAAGTGGATAACTCATGATAAGACCCATTCTAAAGGACAGTCATTCTGTGATGACCTGCACTTCTCACCCAGGCATTGAGCTACATTGTCATACACATTGTCTCATTTATCAGAACAATTTTTGGAGAAGAGGTGTGAAAACACTGTGGAAATTTGAAACTGATGTGTCAGGCAGTGAGCACTGTTGTCAAGCCCTCCACATTCTACCTGGTTTCCTGGATGGTCCTTCCTTACCATCAAATTGAATGCACCCTGCAGCTCTTGGCCAGCCAATCAGCAGGTTTTCCCACAGCACACATTTTGATTCAGGAGATGTGAGGAAAACCAGTTTTCATAGTCAGAACTGATGCATAAAGGGATAAGAAATGTTTCTTTTCCTCACCATCTCTCACACTAAGGCCCCTATAACAAATGGATTATTGGACACTAGGCCATTTGATACAAAAACCTGACCCCATTATTTTGCATGAGTTTGTCATTGCTACCTCTTCCTTGTCCACCTGCATACTGCTTTTCCCATTATAACATTATTCTCTCCAGCTACCTCCATGATCCATGGAGAAGGTCTGATTAGCTTCATTTGCTAGAGTTCTTTTGAATGTGATACTACATGTCATGTTCAAAAGAACTCTGTGCCACTGGAGAGCCAATCCCTCTTGAAACACTTTCTAGAGCAATTCTCTTTGGAGGAGGTGGAATTCATGTGAGTTTCTCCCTCCAGTGTCCCCATAATTATATGTAAGCTATTATTTTCTGGCCTAGGTCCCCATAAATAATGACACCACAGCACTTTCTCTGTGAATCAATTTCTTAAACACATCAGAATGTCATTGTATGGTTTAACTTTCTCCAGTACTGGAGAGAGTTACCACTGAATGTAAATACTCCAACCCACATCTTTCCACCATTGGCAAATATATAAAGGGAGCACTTGTTTTGGGAATTTCTGTTTCAATGTGACATGACATGACATGGAAATGCTTAGCTGATTTCCTCCTTTACCATGAATCTGAGAAAACATAAAGGAGAGACCCACACTAACCTGAATTTGAGACTCTGGAATGCCCATTTCTTTGGCCATGTGTTCCCTGGCAGCTATACCAGGGTAGGGGTTCTCTTCCAACCATGCCAGCAGAACATGCCTTTGACTATCATTCCAAGCAATCCTCTCCCTTCAGGTGTCTCCTTTCAGCCTTCCTGAGGAAGAGAATTGGGCAAAAGTTGTTTGAACATTGTAAATATGTCTCAAAACTGACAGGGTGAGCAAAAGTTCCTCTCACTTATTCCAGGTGGAGAGTAGCTAAATCCAATGAATACCATAGTGTTTTACTCATAGGAACCACCTGGTGCCATGAAAAATTGGACACAACTCAATGTAGATATACATGCCAGAAATAATCCTAAAAATGCATGTAGGAATCACCTCCATTGATTCACTGAGAGCTTGTCAAATTAAACTGAAACCCACAAGGAAGGAAGGAAGGAAGATATATAGGTGGAAAGAAAAATGTGGAAAGTTTGTATGAAGAAAACCCCAAAAGATGGACCCTTGTGGATAAATTGTAGGTCTCCTTAAGCTTGCATGTGTCACATTAGGCATTTTAAGGTAGGTCTTCACCATCCAAAGGACTCATCTGAAAACTGTCTTTGGAGTGGCTATTTGTGGGAATCACATCTGTCCTGTTAGCTTTTATGAAGAAACACCCTATTTTATAGTCCCAATCAATCCCCAGACACCTGTATCCCAGCAAAGCAGCACCAGCATCAAGGGGCCCTTCCACTCATGACTGTAATCTAAATTTTCCTAATCTCTGGGAAATAGGCAAGGTATGTATGCTGGTTTGAATGTATTATGTCCCCCAGAAAAAGCCATATTCTTTGATGCAGTATTGTGGGGCAGACATATTAGTGGGGATTAAGTTGACATGTTTGGATTAGGTTGTTTGCATGGAAATGTGCCCTACCCAACTGTAGGTGATAACTCTGATGAGATATTTCCATGGAGGTGTGGTCCCACCCATTCAGGGTGGGCCTTGATCAGTGGAGCCATATAAATGAACTAACAAACACAAGAACTCAGTTCAGCTGTGAGTGACATTTTGAAGAGGAGCTACAGCCAAGAGGGACACTTTGAAGAATCACAGAAGCATGAGAGAGTAGCTGCAGATGAAAGACATTTTGAAGATGGCTGTTGAAAGCAGACTTTTGCTCCAGAGAAGCTAAGAGAGGACAATTGCTTCAAGAGTAACTGAGAGTGTCATTTTTGAGGAACTGCAGCCTAGAGAGGAATGTCCTGGAGAAAGCCATTTTGAAACCAGAACTTTGGAACAGACAGCAGTCATGTGCCTTCCCAGCTAACGGAGGTTTTCTGGACACCATGGGCCATTTTCCACAGAAGGTACTGGATTGTTAATGTGTTGCCTTGGACACTTTATGGCCTCAGGACTGTAACTGTGTAACCAAATAAACCCTCTTTTATAAAAGCCAATCCATTTCTGGTGTTTTGCATTCCAGCAGCATTAGCAAACTAGAACAGATTTCGGTACCAGAGAAGTGGGGTGCTTTTGCTGCTGAGTTTGCAAATACCAACAAGCTGGAATGGCTTTTTACATGGATAAGGGGAAGATTCTGGAAGAATTGTGAGGAGCCTGATAGAAAAGGCCTAAACTGCTTTGAAGAGACTGTTTGTGGAAATACAGACTCTAAAGATACTTCTGATGAGGGCTTGAACAGAAATGAAGAATATGTTGTTGAAAACTGTAAGAAAGGTAATCCTTGTTTTATAGTGGCAGAGAATTTGGCAAAATTGAGTCCTAGTGTCAGATGGAAGGAATAATTTGAATGTGACAACCTGGAATACTTAGCTGAGGAGATCTCCAGACTATGTGTGGAGGATGTATCCTGGCTTCTCCTTGCAGCTTTTAGTAAAATGCAGGCAGAGAGAGATGAATTTAGAACTGAACTGTTGGGTTCAAAGTAACCAGAAGCTGAAAATTACAGGCTTCCAGGGGGTGAATTCCTAGAAGCTACAGTCCAACATGAGGATTTAACCAAACATGGAACCCAGCCACCATTTCAGTACAAGCCAAGATTGGAGATGGAATTATCCAGAAAGGATTTGTGGAAAGTCCTATTGTCTGATGGCTTTGACCCCTGTGTGCTTCATGCTAAGCCAACAGAATTTCTGCAAGATCTTTATAGATGGAGTCGCTGCTGGTCTGGACTGGATGGGACAGACAAGGAACAAACTGAAGGAAAAATTTCTTCAAAAACAGAGCCATGGAGGTTGCAGTCTGGAGTCAAGAGGCCTTGGGCTGGGAGAGCAGAGTGGTCCACATGCATGGAAAGGGTGAGTTTGCCCCGGAGGTCAAAGATGGACCTTCCACCTCAATGCTCCAGGAGATTTTTGCCTCTGCAGTCCCCAAAAGGGGTGGAGGACATTCACAGGGAATAGGGGAGAGCCTGGCTACCATTCCACTGTTCTGAGGGAGTTGAGCTTGTGCCCTGGAAATGGAAGGGAATCCAGGTGCTGCCCCAATGTTTGAGGAGGGTGTAGCCGAGAAGGTGGTCTCCTCAATGTGTGGATATGTTGGAGCACTCAACACAGCATTTGGAGAGGAAAGGCTGCCAAAAAGGCCCTTAGGAAGTTTTCTAGTTTGTTAATGCTGCCAGAATGCAAAACACCAGAGATGGATTGGCTTTTATAAAAAGGGGTTTATTTGGTTACACAGTTACAGTCTTAAGGACATAAAGTGTCCAAGGTAACACATCAGGAATCAGGTACCTTCATTGGAGGATGGCCAATGGTGTCCAGAAAACCTCTGTTTGCTGGGAAGTCACGTGACTGGCATCTGCTCCAATGTTCTGGTTTCAAAATGGCTTTCTCCCAGGACATTCCTCTTTAGTCTGCAGTTCCGCAAAAACGTCACTCTTAGTTGCACTTGGGGTGTCTGTCCTCTCTTAGCTTCTCCAGAACAAGGGTCTGCTTTGAACAGCAATCTTCAAAATGTCTCTCATCCGCAGCTCCTGTGCTTTCTTCAAAGTGTCCCTCTTAGCTGTTCTCCTCTTCAAAACATCACTCATAGCTGCACTGAGTTTCTTCTGCCCATCAGCTCATCTATATGGCTCCACTGATCAAGGTCCACCCTGAATGGGTGGGGCCATGCTTCCATGGAAATATCTCACCAGAGTTATTACCTACAGTTGGGTGAGGTGCATTTCCATGCAAGTCTAATCAGCACCAAAACATCTCCCCACAAGACTGCATCAAAGAACATGGCTTTTTCTGGGGTCACAATACATTCAAACCAGGACATTCCACCCTGTGGACCCAAGAACAACATATTCTTTCCAAATAGAAAATACATTTATCCCATCACAATATCACAAAATCTTAAATCATTTCAGTAACGATAAGATCCCATCAAAATCAATTATAGGCATGGTCAGTCCTAAGGCATAATTCTCCTTTAGCTGTGAATCTGTGAACTTAGAACAAGTTACGTACTTCCAACATACAAAGGAGGGACATTCATAGGATAAACATTCCCATTGCCATAAGGAGAAACAGTAAAGAAAACAGGGTTAACAGGACCAAAACATTTCCTAAAACTCACAGGAAAACTCTATTAGATTTCAAAGTCTGAGAGTCATTAACAGAATGATGTTGTATACTTGGGGCTTGAGAGAGCGGGAGTCTAACCTTTCCTAAGGGCCTTCGTGGTAGCCCTTTCCTCTCCAAATGCTTGGGTGAGTGCTCCAACTTATCCACACATTGGGGGGACCACCTTCTCGGCCCCACCCTCCTCAAACTTCAGGGCAGCTCCCGGATTCCCTTCCATCTCTGGGGCACATGCTCAACCCATTCAGAGCACTGTAGTGGCAAACAGGCTCTCCCCAATTCCCTCGGAATGTGCTCCACCCTCTTTGGGGCTGGGGTGGCAGAACATTTCTTGAGCATCGAGGTGAAAGGCCCACCCTTGACCTCCAGGGCAAACTCACCCTTTCCATGAATGTGGGCTGCTCCACTCTACCAGCCCAAGACATCTTGACTCCAGACCTCAACCTCCATGGCTCTGTCTTTGAAGAAATTTTTCCTTCAATTTTTTCCTTGTCTGTCTCCTCCAGTCCAGACTGGCAGAATCTCTGTTTATAAAGATCTCACAAAAATTCTGTTGGCTTAGCATGAAGCACACAGGGGTCAAAGCCACCAGACAATAGGACTTTCCACAAATCCTTTCTGCTCAACTCCTTTTCCAATCTTGTTTGTAGTGAAATGGTGGCTGGATTCCATGTTTGGTTCCATCCTCATTTTGGGCTGTAGCTTCTGGGATTCCAACCCCTGGAAGCCTGTAATTTTTGAAGCCATCAACTTCTGGTTTCTTTGAACCCAAGAGTTCAGTTCTAAGTTTATCTCTCTCCACTTGCATTTTACTACAAGCTGCAAGGAGAAGCCAGGGTACATCCTCCACACATAGCCTGGAGATCTCCTCAGCTAAGTATTCCAGGTTGTCACTTTCAAATTCTTCCTTCCATCTGACACCAGGACTCAATTTTGCCAAATTCTCTGCCACTATAAAACAAGAATCCCCTTTCTTCCAGTTTGCAACAACATATTCATCGTTTCTGTTCAAGGCCTCATCAGAAGTATCTTTAGAGTCTGTATTTCCATAAACAGTCTCTTCAAAGCAATTTAGGCCTTTTCTGTCAAGCTCCTCACAATTCTTCCCAAATCTTCCCCTTACCCATTTAAAAATCCATTCCAACATGTTTGGTATTGCTAACTCAGCAGCAAAAGCACCCCACTTCCCTGGTACCAAAATCTGTTCTCGTTTGCTAATGCTGCCAGAATGCAAAACACCAGAGATGGATAGGCTTTTATAAAAGAAGGTTCATTTGGTTACACAGTTACAGTCCTGAGGCCATAAAGTGTTCAAGGTAACACATCAGCAATCAGGTAAATTCACTGGAGGATGGCCAATGTTGTCCGGAAAACCTCTGTTTGCTGGGAAGGCACATGGCTGGTGTCTGCTCCAAAGTTCTGGTTTCAAAATACCTTTCTCCCAGGACATTCCTCTCTAGGCTGAAGTTCCTCAAAAATGTCACTCTGAGTTGCTATTTTGGCATTTTTCCTCTCTTAGCTTCTCCAGAGCAAGAGACTGCTTTAAACAGCCATCTTCAAAATGTCTCTCATCTGCAGCTCCTGTGCTTTCTTCAAAGGGTCCCTGTTGGCTGTAGCTCCTCTTCAAAATGTTGCTCATAGCTACACTGAGTTCCCTCTGCCCATCAGCTCATGTATATGGCTCCACTGATCAAGGCCCACCCTGAATGGGTGGTGCCATGCTTCCATGGAAATATCTCATCAGAGTTATCACCTACAGTTGGGTGGGGTGCATTTCTATGCAAATCTAATCAGCACCAAAACGTCTGCCCCACAAGACTGCATCAAAGAACATGACCTTTTCTGGAGGACACAATACATTCAAACCAGCACAGGAAGGGTTAGACTCTCACTCTCTCAAGCCCCAAGGATGCAACCTCACTCTGTTAATGATGCTCAGACTTTGAAATCTAATGGAGTTTGTCCTGCAGGTTTTAGGAACTCTTTTGGTCCTGTGAACCCTGTTTTCCTTTCAGGTTTTCCTTATGGCAGTGGAAATGTTTGTCCTATGAATGTCCCTCCTTTATATATTGGAAGCACATAACTTGTTCTAAGTTTACAGGTCCACAGTCAGAGGGGAATTTTGCTTTTGGACAGACCACACCTGTAACTGATTTAATGGTATCTTGTACTTAACTATTGTTATTGAAATGATTTAAGTTTTTGTGATATTGTGATGAGATGAATGTATTTTGTATTTGGAAAGAATTTGTTTTTCTGGGGTCCAGGGTGTGGAATGTGCTGGTTTGAATGTATGATGTTCCCCAGAAGAAGCCATATTCTTTGATGCAATCTTGTGGGGCAGACATATTAGTGGGGATTGAGTTGGAATGTTTGGATTAGGTTGTTTGCATGGAAATGTGCCCTACCCAACTGTAGGTGATAACTCTGATGAGATATTTCCATGGAGGCATGGCCCTACCCATTCAGGGTGGGCCTTGATCAGTGGAGCCATATAAATGAGCTGATAAACAGAGGGAACTCAGTGCAGCTGTGAGTGACATTTTGAAGAGGAGCTACAGCCAAGAGGGACACTGAAGAATGCATAGAAGCTGAGAGAGAAGCTGCAGATGAGAGACAGTGTGAAGACAGCTGTTGAAAGCAGACTTTTGCTCCAGAGAAGCTAAGAGAGGACAAATGCCACAAGAGTAACTGAGAGTGACATTTTTGAGGAACTGCAGCCTAGAGAGGAATGTCCTGGGAGAAAGGTATTTTGAAACCAGAACTTTGGAATAGATGTCAGCCACATGTCTTCCCAGCCAACAGAGGTTTTTTGGGTGCCATTGGCCATCTTCCAGTGAAGGTACTGGATTGTTCATGTGTTAACTTGGACACTTTATGGCCTCAGAACTGTAACTGTGTAACCAAATAAACCCACTTTTATAAAAACCAGTCCATTTCCGGTGTTTTGCATTCCAGCAGCATTAGCAAACTGGAACAGTATGTATTTGGCATGATCAACAGAGGAAGGTGCTGATAGAAAATTACCATTTGAATTGCTGGTCAAATCCATACTGGGAAGAGTCACCTGGATACCTCAGTGATAGGAGTCCAGCTGAGGAGTTCCTGCCAAAATGCAGCTCTTAAAAATACCCAGAAAGTCCCACCCACATCTGAAAAACCATTCTGATTGGTCTTTTTTAAAATATTTATGACCATTGACCAATCAGAATTGGTGGAAGAGGAAATCCCATTTAACAATTTGGGACCCATCAGAATCCTTTTGTGCTCGATCCTGTGCTCAGTGGATTAGAAATACAAAAACACTGTATTCTCTGTTCTCAACAAGTACCCTTGTTTCTGCTTTATTATGGATGACCATATTATCAAATTTGTCAAAGGCCTCAGATAGCTTGAACATTACACTATTTGTCAGATTTTCCTGACAAGTAATTGCAGTCCACCATCCAATGTTTTCTTTCAGGATGATGCAAAAACAAAAAAAAAAAATAGAAATTAAATTGGAGTGGAGTACTCATCTTGGAGTCACAAGTCAAGTGTGACAGGAAGTTTTTCTGAATCCTGGAGTGATGGCAACCCAATTTAAGCCTCTTGTAATTTTTGTAATGTGCTGTGCAAACTGAGAAAACCTGGAAGGAAGGCAGAGAATGAGAAAAGCTCTCTGTCTTTGAGGGAAGTGAATAGCATATCACTAAGATTAACTGCTTTTGGGTCCAGGCACTAATCCCAGAAAACAGAAGAGGATGAAAATCCCACCTGTAAATCCCCACCCTTAACCCTCCCCCTGCTAACCCTCAGACTGAGCCCCTATGTGAAGACCCATCCCGTATCCCATCACACCCAGCCTTACCCACACCACCCTTACACATGTCACATCCTGATGCTGGGCTCTAAAGGCAAAAGGCCCACCTGCAGCTCCTGTGCAGCTTCCCTATAAGGAAGGTGGTCACCATAGAGATAATGATTCTGGTTCTGAAGTAGTCAAAAATCCCATGACCTGGTCCATGTAACTTCTGGGCCTAGGTCTGAGATGAGGCAAGAGATCATTTTGAGACCATGTTGGCTTGTTGTCCACCCCTCATCCCACCCTGATCCTTCAGGGGTCTTCTGGTACTTTGGGTGCATCTGTGTTGTCGGATGAGGAATGGCAGAGAAAAGAGGGCCCAGACTGGACCTAGAAATCTGCAGCCACCTGGCCTCCAGATAGCATCCAGCACCTCCTTGTTCTACTCTGCCCAGAATTCTCCTCTGGGGTCCACATCAGTGCATATTCAGTAGCTAGGGCCCAGCTGGAGTGCTGTGTTGCCTTTTTTTGGCAGAGGCTTTGTGGGGACAGGGGAGTTGTGCTGCCAGATGCCTGGACCCCAAGGCAACTCTTGGATTTCAACCCTGGGATTCCAAACCAGCAGGACCAGGGTCCCTGATAGCATCCTCTGGTGGTGGACACATGCCCATGCTACCTGAGTGTTACCCTCCTCAGCTGCCCAGGCAGCCATCTGGTCTACCCTGCTTTCTTGGCCAGAATATCAAACCACCATTCTGCTGCAGCCACTGTATCCAGACCTGTGTTTTCATTGGCAAAAGTCCACCATATTGGTCCCATGCACAAGACTTTTGCTCTCTTCATGTAGAAGCCATGTAGATGGGACAGTGAGAGTGGTAGGGAAAGAGGTGGGTGGTGAAAGGAAGCTGTGCAGCATGAGGAGGGTGTGGTCAATATAGCTTCAATATTCCTTCAGACAGTTGAAGATATAGGGACAACAATAGACTTTGGTCTCTATATAAATATTTATGTGTGTGTGTGTGTGTGTTTGTGTGTGTCTCTATATATTTTAGGAGCCCATATCCTGCTGGTAAGTCTAAATTACTGACTTGCTTCCACCCATGTGCTGGAAATATGGTCATGTGACTTGTGATATGAGGGTCACTCAGCTCGGCCTCTGCACGACACTCTGGGGATGGCAATCACAGTAAAAGCAGCACTTGATTTTGTTGGTTCCATGCTGCTTTTGAATAAATGAGATTCCTTTCAGATGGATCTGTGCCAGTAGTGTTTGATTGTGCCCTAGAGTTTCTGTGCCTGTATGTGTGTGTGTTTATCTGTGTGTGTTTATCTGTGCATGTTTGTGTGTATATGTGAGCATGCAAGTGTGTGTCCACTTGATTCAGAAGGCTTGGGTATACACCATCCTCTGCTTGGGGTGACCTGGCAATGATAATGGGGTTGGAATATTGCTAGCCCTTATGCTCCTGTGTGTACACCCTGGAGGAGTGTTTGTTCCTCACACAGCCTGCCTACCTTCCTCCAGCCCTAGGTCATTTGACAGTTTGCAGATTGTTTAGGTTAGAGCAACCGAGATTCATGGTCCTGGTGTGATCTGTCCTAGCATATAAGCCTCAAACACCAATATGCCACTTAACATCATACTGTGCACTATAGAGCCCCTCATGACATAGAACCTTCTGGCCCAGGATCACAGGACTACTGAGGTATAGAATCCCTGACAGAGTGTGTTTTGCAAATGGGTATCAATTTTCACATTTTCCCCTACTCTTTTTGAACTTGTTTCCAAACATGTGTAATTTCAGGAGTTGGTTTGAAATCTCTCTATTTTGATAGACTGTCAGTTGCAATGCTGGGTGTTTCCATCGTACTCCTGGGTCTGGCTCTGAGTTCACTGTATATACAGCAACATCATAGGGGGTGTAACCACGGTGAGTTGCAGGAAATGCTTGGTCACTGGTATAAAATTTAACTGATTTTATCTTCTGGAAGGACTTTTTTAAGCAAATAATTCTCTGGTTTTAATACAAGGGAATTTGTTCTCATTGAAGACCTCAACCGGGAGGGTGGTTAGGGATCATATGATGAATATGCACTTATGAGGGGCTTCTTTGGGTAAATAATATTCAGGAGAGAAACTCCAAAGCAAAAGAGGGTATTCAGACAAGATTTCACATTCATAGCCACCACACAAATTTTTGAATATAATCTTGCCACCTTGTCTTCTGATGAGCCCACACCCCCACCAGGAGGGTTTCCATATGCCAGTTGTGGACCTCAGACAAAGCCATCATGGTGAAAGAAGAGAAAAATTTGCACTGCCAAGCATCACCAGAAGCAGAATGTTCAATACCTTCTTTGCTAGGAAACTGCCTGAGCACCACAGCCAAGGAGTGCACCAATGTGATTATGTCAGGCACTGGGATGCCCACAAGTCATAATTTGTAGCTACACTCTGCATATTTTTAGGATAATGAAGGCCCATAGTGAAGAGTGGTTTCTGTTGAATGGGTTCTATTTGGGGAAAGTATCAGGACTGCAGGGTACTCACCTGGGTACAGAGCCTGGCAAGGCCCTTGCCAGTGGGATTGTTCCGTCCTTGAGCAGGATCCAGGCAATTGTTGGCACTGCTTTACACACCTTGCTATCTGGTTCTGAAACCAAACTTAAGTGGCAAAAGAACATGCAAACAAGAGCCAGGAACTTTTCCCAGCTTATTGCAAAGAACAATTCCAAAAATGTAAAACAATTCAAGTATTCCACCCAGGCTTGGGGAACTGTCCTTAAAACAAATGCTCTTATATTTGCCATGGCATCACCATTGCCAACTATTAGTATCTAATTCAGGACAGCACGTTACCTAACCTCAACACATTAGCATTTCACTATTGAAATGAGAATAAATGTGTGTCTCATTTCTTCCCGGAGGTAAGTCCAAAGAATACAACAGAGTCTTACTCAAAGGATCCACCTGGTTCCAGGCTAAACTGGTCTCAAGGCCAGGCAGGAAGACTCCGAGGCCCTCATGGGGGAATCTCCTCCATAAGTTCCCCAATAGATGGCCAGAATAAATGCAAACCAGAGGAACCCAGAGAAGGAAGAGGAATGGGTGGGAATAAAAGTGGAAAGTTTAATTGAATAAAACCCAGAAATCTGGTTCCTTGTGGATAAATTATAGATCTCTGTAAACTTGCCAATGACACATGAATTCTTTTCAGGTAGTTCATCCTCCATCCAAAGGACTCTCCTGAAACTTTCCCTGGAGTAGCTGTTTGTGGGACTTGCATCTGCCCTGAGAGCTATTACATTCAAGCACACAATTTTACAGGCCCCATCAATCCTGGGATGCAGCACATCCCCAGAGAAGAGTCCCATCATCAAGGGCTGCCCACACTCATGACTGCGATCTAAATTTTCCTAATCTCTGGGAAATAAGCCAGGCATTTGGCATGATCAGTGAAGGGAGGTGCTGGCAGAAAATTACCATTTGAAGTGCTGGTCAAATCCAAATTGGAGAGTCACCTGGATTCCATGGTGTCAGGAGTCAAACTGAGATGTTCCCCTGAAGCACAGGTATTAGGAAGACCCAGGAAGTCCCACCCACTTCTGAAAATCCATTGTCCTTGGCCCTTGGTTAAATATTTTGTGACCATCAGCCAATCAGAATCAGAGGAATAGGAGATTCCATTCCTTTTGTACTGGATCCTGTGCTCTGTGGCTTAGAATTAGAAAAACACTACATTCTCTGCTCTCATCAATTGCTCTTGCTTCTGCTTTATTATGGATGACCATATTATTGAACATGTGGAGAGCTTCAGGTAGCCTTGAATGTTCTCCATTTCATCAGTTTTTCCTGACACCTAATTTGCAACCCACCAGCAGATGGCTTCTTTCAGAATGATGCAAAAAAAAAAATAAAAAAATTAAAATTGAGGAGAGAATTGGTCCCAGAGGTGCAAGCGAAGCATGATGATAAACTTTTCTGAATCCTAGAGAGATGGTAACCTGATGATTATGCCTCTAGAAATTTCTGTAATTTGCTGTGAACTGAGAAAACCTGCAAAGAAGGCAGAAAGTGGGACAAGCTCTCTTTGTCCTTGAAGGAAATGAAGAGAATATCACTAAGAGGACTGGCCATTGTTTAGGACCAGGCATTAATCCTGAAGAAATATAAAAGGAAGAAAATCTACCATGGGAATCCCACCTCTTCCCCACCAAGCACACTCACTCAGGCTGGTCCCTCACACCAAGTCCCATCACCCCTCCTACACCATGCAGCCCACCCAGGCCCCCATCCCCACACATGTCACATCCTGATATTGGGCTCCATTGGGAAAATGCCCACCTGCAGCTCCCTGCAGTTTCTTTACTTGGAAGATGGTCAGCAGGGGACACCAGAGAGATGATGATTTGGATGATCCACATCAGGACACATTCAGTATGATCCATGACCTCATCGATGTCATTGTGGGCCTTGGTCCGAAGTGAGGTGAGAGGTTGTTGGAAGAACATGTCAGCTTGTTGCCCACCCCTCATCCCACCTCCATCTGCAGGGGGCTTCTGGTTTTTTGGCTGCAGCTGTGTTGTCAGAGGAATGGCAGAGGAGATCCAGGTTGGACCTAGAAACCTGGCAGACCCTGGCCTCCAGAGAGCCTCCAGCACGTTCTTGCACTACCCTACTAGCAGTTCCCTTCTGAGAACCACTGCAGCAACCTTGCTCTCAGGAGCCAGGAACTAGCCAGAGCACTCAGCTGACTTTTTGGCAGAGGCCTTGCAGGGACTGGGGTGTTGCACTGCCAAATGCCTGTGTCCTGAGTCTCCTCTGGGATTCCAAACCTGGGACACTCAACCAGCACTACCGTGGTCCTTAATAGCTTCCTCTGCTGTCAGACTGATACCCACACAACCTGAGTTCTTCGAACAGACAGCCATCTGGTCTACCTGAGTTTCTTGGCCAGACCTCCAATCTTCCATTCTCCTGCAGCCCCCATGTGGGAACCTGTGTTTTCAGTGTCAAAATCCCACCATGTTCCTTTGTGTACAAGACCCTTCCTCTCTCCATACAGATTCCATGTAGAATGATGGTGATAGAGAGGTACAGATAGAGGTGTGTGGTGAAAGGAATCTGTGCTGTATGATGAGAGAAGGATCAATATATCTTCAATATCCCTTCTAACACAGGGGGAGCTATATGGACACTGATAGACATCAGTCTCTATATAAATGTATATATGTATGTGTGCGTGGGTATATGTATATGCATGTATATATGTGTGTGTGTGAATATAAATATTCCACGGAGCCAGTCTCCTGTTGGGACACCTAAATTAGAAAACTGCATCCACCTGGGTGCTGGAGGTATGGCCACATGATTTCTGATCCCTGGGATTCTCAGCTGTAGCTTCTATGTGACTGTCTCTGGAAGGCAATCACTATGAAAACATTATTGATTCTGTTGTATCAATGCTGCTTTCGAATAAGTAAGGAACCACTCAGATGCATGTGTGAGAGAAGTGTGTGGGCTAACTGGCAATAATAATAGGGTTGGAATATTCCTGGCCCTTGTGCTTCAGGGGATACACCCAGGAAAATGCTTGTGCAATATGCACCCCTGCATAGCCAGAAGGGGGTGGTCTGTATTCTTGTTTGTTGTTTTGCATCTATGGTGTAATTATCAAGTAGATCTGTGTATTGAAGTCTTTCTCACATGTAGCCATGGAAAGCAGACAAAGAAAATCATCAACATAATTGTGCAGATGAAGGAATAGGAGGCAAATGGGTGGAATTACACAACATAGACCATGTTTTACTTTTTCATGGCATGATTGCTGTGCAATGCAAAGTCACAAGTGGGGTGGTCTTCCTTGAGTACTGGTAGAAGCTCTCACACAAAGGGGAGGGAGGCGATTCAAGTACAGGATGATTATCCAAATGCTTTGAATAGTACACATAGTTTATTCATGATGACAATGAACATTTGTGCCTAGATATATGGGTGAATACCTATGAAGTTTCTGAACTTGTGGAAGTATTAACACTGGTCATTTTTGACCTGTGGCTTCTGCGCTTGCAAATAAAACTTTCCCTACAGCTTCCTGAGTTGATGTGAGGAAATTTTGAAAAAGAATCCATTTGAGATGGTGCCCAGTAATTAGGGTTAGAGCATGAACACTCATCCATGGTCAGGAATAAAGCAGCCCCTCCTTTTCTACACATAAAGCTCATTTCAACTTCAACTTCCTTCCTTGTCAGAAGGAAAGCAGTGAAGAAATATCACAGAAGTCCTGGTTTCTTCACATGGGTTTTGTTACAGTTCTAGAATCATGCACCCTGTTGAGGAGGTGATGATGGGAAGGTGCAGGTGATCATTTCCCTAAAAGTTCTCTAGTTCTACTGAGATTTGCCCCCTGTGTCCAATGGCTGCTGTCCATGGTGCCCCAGAGGTAGTTTGGATGGTGGAAACCACCATTTTCCAAATGAAGTCAGTATGGAGGGCACCTGCTGAGTACTGGCCATAGTCGAAACCCCCAATGGATTTGTGGGTCATTTCTAATGCTCTGTGGCTTGCAATTTCCCTGGAGTGTGATGTGTAACCCTTAATCCTCTCCCTTGTTCTGCACCAAAGCAGAAGTGGCCTGAATTCCTGTTGTACAATGATTGCTTCCTCCTCCTGATGCAGTGGCCCCAGGGAGCTTCACAGTATGTCAAGCAGACCCTGAATTTCTTCCTCACTGAGCGGTGGTTCAACTGGTAGAGAGTCCTGGTCCTGGGAATCTGGATTGAGAAAAGGTTGGGCCTTTTCCAGAAATTCTTTGCTCGACAGCAGTTGGTCCAGAAGGCTCCAGGTCTCCAGACCTTGGTGGTGCTCTTTGGCAGGTGTAAGTGATGGCTCTTCAGCTGGTTCTGCCTGCTGCTGCTGCAGTGGTGTCTCAGAGTGTCCAGGCTGATGAAGTTTCCCTTCAGGAGTTTCTCCTTCTGCATTCACATCTTGGAACTCCTCTCTGCACCACTGCATGTTGTGAGAGGTGTCTGGCTGACCAACATCATCTAATTGTTGCTTTTCATTGTCAGTTTGTGTCAGGGGATTGTCTTTCAACTGCACCACTCCCCTGCCAGTGGATTCATCTTGATCCTGGCATTTTCCCTGGAAAGGGAGCTTGAACATATTTGGCTTATCTGAGAACCCCATTCCCAGAGGTTGTTCTGCTTGGCAGTGATTCATAAGAATCTGTGTGGGGCAAGTGTTTGCCCCTGCCTGTGCAGTCAGTGTGGGCTGGGACTCCAGAAAATGGGATGCCTGACTCATGCAGTTCACATTTGAATCCTTGGGAGCAGAGGTTGTGAGGCACAAAAGAATAGTGGAGGGAATTACGTGTGTCTCATGGAAAATATTGCAGGAAGCAAGATGATGGGGCCTGCTTGGGAGAGTGATCAGTTGAATTTTCTCCTGCCCAATGGTCAGATGAGGCCTCTGATTTGGGGCATCTGCCAAGGAATTTCTGGGTCCTCTTGGTGTTTTCCCTGGGTACCGAGCTCTCCGATTCTGAAACCATATCTATGTGAGGAAAAGAGGGAAAGAGGGACATCAGGAA